>NC_134490.1:78192791-78445291 GCF_040206685.1 Ascaphus truei | reverse complement strand
ACTGACTGCCGCACGCACGCACACACTGACTGACGCGCACACAAAGCCTGACTGACGCACGCACACACTGACTGAGGCACACACTGACTGTGTGTGCGTCAGTCAGTCTGTGTGTGTTTGTGTTTCTGCCTCAGACTCACTGACGCGCGAGCAAACACACAGTGGACTGACGCACACACGCTACATGAAGCTGTAAAGGAGGGAGGGAGGGGGGGGACTGGATTGATGTGAATGGGGGACAAACAGAGAGAGGGGGGAGGAGAGAGAGGAACGGGAACATTACATCCCGGGCAACGCCGGGTCTCTCAGCTAGTATATATATATATATACACACACACACACACACACACACACACACACACACACACACACACACATACATATATATATACACACACACACACACACACACACATATACAGAGACACACACACAGTCACACATGTAGACAGACACACACATGTAGACAGACACACACACACATGTAGATACACACACACACATGTAGACACACACACACACACGTGTGTGTGTATATATATATATATATATATATATATATATATATATATATATACCCACGTACATATAATATATATCACACATAGACACACACACACATATATACACACACACAAATATATATATATACACACACACACACACACATGGTATCCCCAGCACCACCACATCAGCACACGGTATCCCATGCCCCCCCAGCACACCGGCATTCTCGGCCCCCGCCATTCCCAGCCCTCATCAATACCTTTGCACCCCATCGGCACACCCACATCTGCACCCCCACATCCGCACCCCCACATCAGCCCCAAACCCTCCCAAATCAGCACCCCGATACAATCACCATCAGTACAGTCACAGCAGCATACCACCGCACACCGCAATGGGCCGCGTGGACCACTCCCCACCCAACCACCCAAATGCCACCCCCACACCACAAACATCCCGGGCAACGCCGGGGCTCTCAGCTAGTATATATATATATATAGAGAGAGATATATATATATATAGATATATATATATATATATATATATATATATATCTATATCTATATATATATATATCTATATATATATATATATATATCTATAATGTCCACTTATATTTGGAATCCCTTTTCAATGTGTTCCTCTTCTGCTATACTTCTTTCTTGCTCCATTGTTTTCTTAAACACACACAGCTCAGAAGTAAGCTCAGAACCCAAATCCACCAAATCATAAATACTGCATTGTGTCAAAAATAGTGCTACTAGGTTTGTGACCTCATGTATAGAAGAAAAGACAAATAGGCCCAGTGCTTCATCTAACCTGATATACTATATAGTTAAATACTTATCTGTATTTCGTCTCATAAGCAAGGGTCATTTAGTTCAATTCTTTCACCAAAGTATTTTAAGCCAACAACCACTTCATGGTATGGCCCACCTGCAGCTCCTAACACTGCTGCACCTGCAAAGCTCTCATAGCCTCTCTAAGGCGTGTAATATAGTGTGTGCGTGCGCTACCGTGCGTGCGTGCGCACGTCAATTAGAATTGTCTGTGTCCAGGCCTGACGTGCTATACTTCAGCAGTGCGCACAGCAGCGAGTGGTGGCGCGGCAGATCACAGCAAATACATGAAAATTTATATTTTCGTGCTGCTGCCGCACCACATGATACTGCCAAGCCAATCACAGCGCGGCTATCGCTGTGATGTCTATAGACACACCCCCTAGTCGCGCACAGCCACCGCTTACAACATATAAACGAAACGCGGGCATTCACAATGCTGGACGCGCGCCCCAGCACCTACTATATAACAAGCCTAAGGCAAGGTCCCCGCTGCAGCGCCCGCTATGGCGCGCCCAGATTTTGCGGAAGTTAGAAAAACTGTGTTCAGATCTGGCGACGGAGCACTGGCCACGCCCCTCGGTGGTTCAGCCAATGAGGGCAAACCTGCCGGGAGACGTCATATCCGCACCCCCCGCTACGCCCCCATCATGCCCCCCCCCCATCTTTCCCCCTGCAACTCTACACAGATCAGGGAATAGAACTGCATGCGCCGCCAGCATAGCAAGCGTGCGTGCAGCGCCGACACCGGGGAAAAAGCCTAATGGAGGGATAGCGATCTTTAATAGACTGGTCATTTACAGGTGCTTGGCAAGAACTGCAATTAAAAAGGTGAAACGAGTGAGCTTTAAAACATTGTAATGGAGATGTTTTGCCCACACGGACACCCAGGGACAAGCCAACCAGAATCCATCCTTTTGGAGCTGTGTGTGCAGGTTAGGGTTACGCTTTGTGCGCAGGTTAGGGTAACGCTTTGTGCGCAGGTTAGGGTAACGCTTTGTGCGCAGGTTAGGGTAACGCTTTGTGCTGCTCCCAGTGAACAATGGTTTAGAATAGAAAGCACTATCAGAAACATTTATTACAGTTTCACTCTAATGAAAAAAAAGACTTAAAAGAACTCACACGTATCTAACAAAAGATGGTTTAAATTCATGTGCTGTTTCAACTAAAACATTTTTTTTGTAATATTACGCTATATAAAACATGCTGTGGAGTGCACTATTTACACCATAGAGAGCACTATTTGTTCACAGTGGACAGATTTTCATTCCTTTTGGTTGTTGTGTCTGTATCCACACTTTCTTCAACAGAGCAGCAGAAAAAATTCTGGCACCATTTCTGTTTGAATAAATTAATGTTATACAAAGTTGGATTGAGAATTGAGTTGCAAAACGTAAATATCAATATCCAGAAGAAAAGGGATGATGGGATTGTAAACTCTTCGTCAAGGTTCTGAACGAGAAGCAGCAGAACAATAATGAACACAGGAGTCCACATGATAAAAAAAGAAATCATTAGGATGAACAGGGTTCGGAATAGTTTGAAGTCCCTTTGGGAGACTCTCACTTGATGGTTTTCTGAATACGCTGTACTGGTTATCAAACTTTCCCTCGTCTTCTTTGTGATCTGTGAATACAAAAATAAATACTTGGTTACATCGCTGATTTATTACACACTGCACTATTGGAAGAGTAGTACAGTACTATTCTACTATACAAAACAGGAAGGGGAAAGAGAGGGCGGTTTTTGAAGTCTACCTATTAGTTTGCTGTCTTTGGGTTGCAAGGATATTAAAACCGACTTGATGGCAAAAAAATGCACTATCTGAGATTTGTTTGTTTATTAGTTTGGGACCTTCTGTCCCTACTCCTTATTCGCGGTACTACCAGTGCTGTTTCTGATTTCCTTCACGCGATTTACTGTGCTGCTGCGCAACGTGACTTAACTCCCACGCGTGACATACACGATCACTGAAGTTCAAGTTACTGTGATACATATCTACATCTGTCACGCCGATATATTACAATTAGATAAGAGACAATATTGTCCTTGTACTTCTAACATCTAGATCTATTATTGGCTAATAACAGCAACAAAATACAAGGGTATTTTTAACCTCATAGGACTAGGTGATATAATATGATGTTTTGCCCTGACTACATGGTTTCACTGTGGGGATGTACCTAGACCCTGACTAAGGGCCTGAATACAAACTGTCATGTAATATATACGGTTATTACCAGCATTAACACAGATTACAGACCAGCAGCACACAGTGAACACGTTTTTATCCCTTTGGCAACAGTATATAGGTATCTGCTCCATTACCTCATTCATTCATGGTATGATTCACTACTCGGTTGGGGGTTAACACCCTAGTAGTTGATTTGTGCAAAAGACATTAATAATAAGGAGATAATTTGACCCATATATTCAGTATTAAGCAACATGCACCCTGATGAATGATGTAGAGAATACTACTTATATACCATACTATAATAGGATTTAGCCGTATACTTAACTTTATTGGCAACTGACCTCAACATCACATAGGGTGCAATTACTGAATTATACTGCACATGTGCAGGAAGCCATTCCACTGAAACTATGTGGACATAACATCTAGAGGTATTATAAACTACACATTATACCTCTCATGTCCCTCTGAACGTCTAAGGAGATCGAGCCTATCTGATTACATCATTACTATACCATTACTATTCATGGTTTGAATAATCAGCAACGCAGTTAATGAATAAGACTGAAATCGCTGCACAGTGTACCATACACCACTGAGTGGACTTTATTTTACAGGTGAACAGTAACACTGTTGTGGTACAAACGATTTACCCACAGGGAATTTCTCCCGACATCAGTACCCGGATATTACATCTACACTATATATAAGGATGATGTACATAAAAGACTGGCACCAGGAACGATATCTCTTTGAAATAAACATAAATCCCTTTTAGGGGCATCTGTATATACCATGTTCTTTTGAATTAGGAGGTATATATATATTATTATTTTAATAAAAATTGTTTTCAATAAAATATTTTAACTGTACACATCTAGTTGTAAATTTTGACCATGTTAGAACTTGATCTTGGTCTGCAGTGCGCCACCATTTGGGACTCTCTGTGTACTCCTCTTAGTACACACTCTCAGTTTTATTCTGTTCATTCCCAGGCGGCACGCAACCTCACTCAGAGGCTTTGAGCGAGGTTTTCTCATATCCTTAAAGGATATTAAAACATCGCAAGGCACATGACAACACATTGCACCTTTCCCCAGTTAGAAACACTGGCTTGTAAGTAGTTACAGTATATCCAGGGCTTTTTTTTTGTGATGGCACACACCGGTACGATGTATCGTCACCTTTTTCTCTTACGTTCTCATCTCTGGTGGCATCTTTTTGTGACAAAGCGTTGCCATGACAACATGGTGTCAAATCACGGTGCAACGTCACATGGCGTCGTGTTGCCATGTTAACGTGATGCCGCAATGGCACACAGCACCGCGTAGTCATGGCAATGTGATGCCGCAACGTCATGTTGCCATGCCAATGCAATGTCACTTGATGCCGCACAGTCACTGTAGAGGGAGAGGGGTGTTGGCCCGGTATTTAAGGGGTTGCACCCCATATGGCCACCCCTTGACCTCACCAGGGAGGCAAGGGGTTAACTGAACTGCGGTCCAGGAATGTGGCTTACACCTTGTCATGTCAGGAAACTGTATGTTCCCCTGTTCCCATGTTTCATTATAATCCTGTATTTTAATGTTTTAAAGTGCATTTCTGTATCTCCAGTTCTGGAGGTCACAGAGAGTTGATATTTGGCCAATATATGGAGTCACTGTAGGCATTAAAAACTGGCAAATTTCGACCCACTGAGCCCACCAGAATGGAACTTATTAATATGTGTAGATATTAAAGAGTATATGTATGGTATTTTGGATCTGCTCTGAAAAATGCAGACTCCATCTGCTATGCTAAAAAGGTCAGGAAGGGCAGCCTGATGATTGAGCCCAAGTACTAATCAACAGACCAAGTACTAATCAACAGACTCTGCCACTCTAATTGTTACCTGAGGGCGGAGAATCATCAAACTGGAGTGGTTTGTAAGTGTTATGTCTACACCTACAAACAATGAAGATCCTATCAGATACTTCATTTGGTAGACTGGTCGTTGCCCCTGATTTAATTATGGGGCTACAGAAATAAGATCCTCAGAGTCCTAGTACACATGGGCTAACTAGCTGGGGGGCATGGGTTAATCTGTGTCTCCACGTTAGGGATTGGATACAGATAATTGTTCACCAATAGTCTGTATGCAATGTTAAGAATAGGGTTACACGGGTATATAAACTGTGTCAACCCTACAGTTTTTAGTTGGAGTTGTGCTTCTGATTCCACCTGGAATGTCACCGGATTGCTGGAGAATTGCTAGCTGATACTTCTCCATCCCCCAACCCTAAGTAAGTGTTACCTTCTTGTCTGTTAATTGTACTATATTGCTGTGTTCACCTTTTTAAGGAATAAATATATTTTATTATATCTAAGCCTCGTTCAGTTCAACCCAGATATTTGGTGTTCATTATATCTTGTCATAAGTTACCGTGACAAGCTCTATAATTAACTGGTGGCAGCGGCGGGATTGAACTGAACCTATATTACAGTGTTCTGTGGGACCCTGTAATATAATGGGAACTCGAAGGGAATTGCGAGTTCCTGGGACTAAATATATTGAACACACAGTAGTGCAACAGTTAACACAAGTTGTAACACCACCTCACTGCAGCAACCGAGAACCATGAGCGAGGCTAAAGGCTCATCCAACATGAGGACCCGAGCTCAGCTGAAGGACAAGTGCCGTGAAAATGGACTGCCCTATGAGAACCAGGAGGTCGCAGACATGGTTGACGCAATCGGTGACTATGAAGCCCGGCTGGCAGAGCCTCAGGATACGGCTCAGCTTGCCCTTATACAGCCACCCGGAGATCAGGGAAGGAACCCAGTGCCAGGGCGGTGGAATCTCGGGGAGGGAATGAGTGCACCTCCCGGGAGCAGTGCAATAGGAGGGGTACTGGTTGCTGCGGCTACCAGTCCGTTCACCCCTGAAATGTTGGCACTGATTACTGCGTGGGGTGACAGAGGGACACCGGAGGAGCGGCTGCAGTTTCTCACTATGGCAGTGAACAGACCCGCGTATTGCCCCCCTGTCCATCCCAACACAGATGAACTCAAACTGAATCAGCACAGTCTCACCAAGTTCGTGGAAGGTACTGATCAGATCGACAGTTTTCTAAAGAACTTTGAGAGACAGTGTCGGCGGTACAAAGTGCTTCCCCAGCATAGGGTTGCACGTTTGGACCCCTTACTGTCCGGCTTGGCTAAGCAGATGATGATGGCGCTTCCAGATGAGTATGCTGATGACTATGACCACCTGAAAGAACTGCTATTGTTTCAGTACGGTTTTACCCCTGAAGCCTACCAGGGTAAATTCCAGCAGGAAGAGAGGCAGCCCCAGGAGTCCTATGTTACCTACGTGACCCTCATGGCTTTGTACAGGATACGCTGGGTGGAGGGCTATGAGGCACGGACTTACCAATGCCTGCTAGACCTCATCTTTCAGGAGCAGCTCATGCAGCAGTGCCCACCGGCGGTGAGGGCTTGGGTGCACGACAAGAAGCCCAAGACTTACCAGGAGGCGGCGAGGCTTGCAGACGACTATGTGGCCAGCCGAGCCCTGATGACCGCCAAAACAGTAGCCAAGGCGGCGGTGGCGGCGGCACCGGCCAGAAAATCTGCCAATACCCCCCAATGGACTCAGAGGCCGCCTGTGGGCAGCAGTTCACCGAAGGCGGGGGAGCTCCGGCACGAGCGCCGGTGCTACAATTGCAACCGCCCTGGTCACATCAGACCAGATTGCCCGGAACCCCTGCGTTCCGGCGGACCCCATCAGGGGCAACGCACCCCAGCTGCGAAGCCGGTAGCCCGCGTGCGGGTGGCTTCCACCACAGACTCCGGACCGGTCATGGAACCAACTCCTAGCGAGACGTCCCATGCCACACCTGTCCCGGTTTCATCAGTGCCTACAGCCAGGAGCGGAGGACATCTCAGCGCGGACCTGCAGCAGACGGACGGCCGGAGCAGACATCTCACCCCGGTCACAGTCAGTGACCAGCAAGCAGTCAGCTTGCTGGATTCAGGAGCTGCAGTACCCTGGTCCGACCTGATATGGTCCGGCCAGAGGAATTACTTCCAGTCCCTGGGATACAGATCACTGTGGCTGACGGAGAGCCACGTTTCCTGCAAATGGCCAGAATCTTTTTGGGTTGGGGGAGGGCCAGGGTGTGCGGGAGGTGGGGGTTTTACCCGGTTTGGATGCCGACGTTCTTCTTGGCAACGATCTGGGACCGATGACCTGCACCTATGACCGAGTACCCAAGCCCGCTGCAGTGGTCGGCGGTCGGCCAGACAGCGGCAATGGCGGCGGCGCCAGTCCCCCAGCCTTTGGGACCAACGTTAGCGGAGGGCTCAGAGGAGCCCGGGGAGGTAAGCCAGGATCAGTTGCAACCACAGACTGACTTACTGTTCCCCCTCACCCTTCCCCATTCTCCGGACAATGACATGACTGGGGGGTAGCCAGAATTAGGAGCCCAGTTTAGGGAGGCACTGAAGACAGACCCTACCCTGGCCGGCGTGAGACTTCGGGCGTCTGAATCTCAGGCAGGTGAAGGCACTGAGCAATGCCTATGGTATAAGGGACTCCTGTATAGAGAAGAAGGGAACCCTAGGATAGAGGAGGGATTGACCGGTAAGCGACAGCTAGTAGTGCCCCAGGGGTACCGACAGCAACTGTTACGGGTAGCTCACTCTATTCCATTAGCGGGACATCAGGAGGTCAACAGAACGCGAGCCCGGTTATTACAGCGTTACTACTGGCCGGGGGCATCACGAGATGTGGGCACTTTCTGCCGCTCTTGTGATGCCTGCCAACGAGTGGGTAAGGCGGGCGACCGTGTGAAGGCACCCCTGAAACCCCTACCGATAATAGGGGAACCCTTCCAGAAAGTAGCGATGGATCTTGTAGGACCCCTTATGATTCTTAGCAGGTCAGGGAAGCGCTACATCCTCACGGTGGTGGATTTTGCCACCCGGTACCCTGAGGCAGTAGCGCTTGGCACCATAGATGCCAAGACAGTGGCAGCAGCTTTGCTGAACATTTTTTCTAGGGTAGGTTTCCCTAGTGAGGTCCTAACCGATCAGGGGTCGCAATTCATGAGTGAACTGTTACATTGTCTCTGGGATGCATGCGGTATACAGCACCGGCGCACTACCCCTTACCATCCCCAGACAAACGGATTATGTGAGAGGTTTAACGGTACCCTGAAGCAGATGCTTCGGACCTTTATAGAGGCGGAGGGGAAAGACTGGGAGATTCAATTATACAACCCTTGCTGTTTACCTAACGAGAGGTACCGCAGGAATCTACAGGCTTCTCCCCCTTCGAGCTACTATATGGCCGCAGGGTACGTGGTCCTCTGGACCTATTCCGTGAGGGATGGGAAGGGGAGGCTACTGCTACTGATGCTTCCGTGATCCAGTATGTAGTAGATTTCCGAGACCGGTTAGAGATGCTCATGGGGGTGGCCCAGGACCACCTCAGGGCCGCTCAGACCAAGCAAAAGCAATGGTATGACCGGAATGGCCGTAGCAGGGAATTCATCCCAGGACAGCAGGTGCTTGTTCTCAAACCCACTCAGGAGAACAAGTTGATGGCTGCCTGGTCGGGACCTCATTTCGGTTATCCGAAAGGTGAATGAGTACAACTACGTTGTACAGGTAGAGCCTGAGAGGCATAAGACATATCACGTCAATATGCTGAAAGAATACAGAGCACCGAGTATGGGAGCAGTAATGGCCATTTGTAGCCCACTACTGGAGGATCCGGCGAGCAATGCTCTGCCTGATCTCCTAGGGGAGGCTAGGCAGGGAAACACTGTGGAGCAGGTAGAGATAGGGGCACAGTTGAGTGCTAGGCAGAAGGTAGAAGCCAGGGTCATGCTAGCTAAGTATAGGTCCCTCTTCACTGACATGCCAGGGACCACACATCTCACAAAACACCCAGTGCACACGGGATCTGCAGCCTCTGAATAAACACGCTTATAGAGTGTCAGCAGAGGTCAAGACCAGTATGGAAAGGGAGATAGAGGAGATGCTGACCCTAGGGGTAATTACTCCGTCCCAAAGTCCTTGGGCAAGCCCGGTAGTTCTAGTCCATAAGAAGGACAAGACCACCCGGTTTTGTGTGGACTACCGCTTGCTCAACGCTGGGACAGTGTCAGATGCCTACCCCATGCCCCGCATGGATGAGTTACTGGATGAACTCGCAGGGGCAAGGTATCTGACCACTATGGATTTGAGCAAAGGCTATTGGCAAATCCCACTGACCCTGGAGGCTAGGGAGAAGTCAGCATTCATCACTCCAAGTGGCCTCTATGAGTTTTTAGTGATGCCATTTGGGATGAAGAATGCCCCGGCTACCTTCCAACGCATGGTCAATAGGTTACTGGAAGGGATGCAGAGCTATGCCAGGGCTTACTTAGATGACATTGCTGTCTTTAGTAATTCCTGGGACTCCCACTTAGGACATGTATCTGCGGTGCTGGATAGGATCAGGGAGGCTGGGCTTACCTTGAAACCCACTAAGTGTATGGTAGGGATGGCAGAGGTCCTGTACTTAGGGCACAGGGTGGGTGGAGGGCACCTCAAACCAGAGCCAGCCAAGGTAGAAGCCATAGTTCAGTGGCCTGTTCCAAAAACCAAGAAACAGGTCATGGCATTTTTGGGCACCGCAGGGTACTATAGGAAGTTTGTCCCACAGTACAGTGCCGTGGCCAAACCCCTGGCTGATTTGACTAAGAAGCAACTGCCTGTGCTTATCACCTGGACTCCTGCCTGTGAAACTGCTTTCCAGGCACTGAAAACTGCGCTTGCTGGGGCCCCCATACTGGCTGCCCTAGACTATACCAAACATTTCCTCCTACAGACTGATTCATCAGACTATGGCATTGGGGCTGTGTTGAGCCAAGTGGGGGACGACGGTAGAGAGCACCCTGTGGTGTACCTCAGCCAAAAACTACTCCCCAGAGAAGTGGCCTATGCCACCATTGAGAAAGAGTGCTTCGCCATTGTGTGGGCACTCAAAAAACTCCAGCCCTATGTGTATGGAAGTGCTTTCACGGTCCTCACAGACCACAACCCCCTGAGTTGGCTGCAGAGGGCATCAGGGGAGAATGCCAAGTTGCTAAGGTGGAGCTTGGCCTTGCAAGAGTTTGAATTTACCATTCAGCACAAAAAGGGTAGTGAAAACAGCAATGCTGATGGACTTTCACGTCAGGACTATCCCTCTGAGACTGAGTTCATTAAGGGTGCCAGCAGTGCCCCACTCCCCATTAGGGCCAGTGGGCCACAGGTCACCCATTAAGAAGGGGAGGTGTAGAGGGAGAGGGGGGTTGGCCCGGAATTAAAGGGGTTGCACCCCATATGGCCACCCCCTGACCTCACCAGAGAGGCAATGGGTTAACTGGACTGCGGTCCAGGAATGTGGCTTACACCTTGTCATGTCAGGAAACTGTATGCTCCCCTGTTCCCATGTTTCATTATAATCCTGTATTTTAATATTTTAAAGTGCATTTCTGTATCTCCAGTTCTGGAGGTCACAGAGAGTTGATATTTGGCCAATATGTGGAGTCACTGTAGGCATTAAAAACTGGCAAATTTCGACCCACTGAGCCCACCAGAATGGAACTTATTAATATGTGTAGATATTAAAGAGTATATGTATGGTATTTTGGATCTGCTCTGAAAAATGCAGACTCCATCTGCTATGCTAAATAGGTCAGGAAGGGCAGCCGGATGATTGAGCCCAAGTACTAATTACCAGACCAAGTACTAATCAACAGACTCTGCCACTCTAATTGTTACCTGAGGGCGGAGAATCATCGAACTGGAGTGGTTTGTAAGTGTTATGTCTAAACCTACAAACAATGAAGATCCTATCAGATACTTCATTTGGTAGACTGGTCGTTGCCCCTGATTTAATTATGGGGCTACAGAAATAAGATCCTCAGAGTCCCAGTACACATGGGCTAACTAGCTGGGGGGCATGGGTTAATCTGTGTCTCCACGTTAGGGATTGGATACAGATAATTGTTCACTAATAGTCTGTATTCAATGTTAAGAATAGGGTTGCACAGGTATATAAACTGTGTCAACCCTACAGTTTTTAGTTGGAGTTGTGCCTCTGATTCCACCTGGAATGTCACCGGATTGCTGGAGAATTGCTAGCTGATACTTCTCCATCCCCCAACCCTAAGTAAGTGTTACCTTCTTGTCTGTTAATTGTACTATATTGCTGTGTTCACCTTTTTAAGGAATAAATATATTGTATTATATCTAAGCCTCGTTCAGTTCAACCCAGATATTTGGTGTTCATTATATCTTATCATAAGTTACCGTGACAGTCACGACGACCAGGAGAACGTCGGAGGCCAGATACAGATACTGGCACCTATTATATTACAAAAAAAGCACTGTTTATATCACAATATCTCACCAAGGCAGGGTTCTTAACTTTGTGCTAAAGAAATAAGGGGCGTATTGTATATCCGCCAAAGGGGGCGATCGGGCTCTTTCAGGACGAAATTCATACTTGAAGTCAATAGTGGGATTCAGCAAACATAAAATGAGCCGCTAAGGGAGACGTCTGTAAATAATTAATATGAATAACCTCTGTAAAACTGCCAATTGCCTTTTCAATATTTTGATAAAATTGCACCAGGGTAGAATAAAATAGAGATATAATTTTATTGTATATGAAAGAAAAGGAAACCTAGTTTACCAGCACTCTGTCAAACTGAATGTATAATGACATAATTAAAATACTTTATTGATAAACAATGAATAAAAAAATGGGCTTTAAAATCAGAGAATGTATCAAACAGCACGTGACTGTGATCATTGGTAACTTAACCAGAGGTAGTTAAGTAGTGTTTACATATGGAGTGACCCCCACCCCAAGTTACGCCTGGACTGCAGGAAAAGAGTCCAGATACCCAAAGGCGATGATCTCGTCGAGGAGGCTACTTCGCCAAGACGTCGAGAATTCTTTTGTTATATAGCATGTTGTGTGTTGTTCTTGTCCCCCCCGGTGTGCCCCTTTGTGTGTCCCCCCTTTTGTGTCTCTGTAGGTGAGGAAGAGCGATGCAGCAGTACAAGGAAGAGAGGAGGCTTCGGAACTGGCCCAGTCACGCCAAACAGGAATAGATCTCGGCAGACACGTCGACCCACAAACTTCAATGAGTAAGGAACTCAGGCTAGTATCCCATAACGTTAAAGGGTTTAACAGCCCGGCTAAACACAGAGTCGCCTTTCGAGATTACAAACGTAAGGGGGCAGAAATTCTATTTCTGCAAGAAACACATTTCTCACAGGGCAACTGCCCCAAGTTCCTTGATAAAGATTATACGACACACCTTATGTCCTCCGCAAAAGTCAAGAAAAGGGGGGTGGCCATACTAATCCATAAACGAATTCCGTTTGTAACCGACAGGACATTCAAGGATAGGGAAGGTAGATTCTTCATCGTGCGGGGAGCAATCCAAGGGTTCCCAATCACACTCGCAACACTATATGCCCCCAATGACACAGCCCCAGAATTCTTTAACACCTTCTTTGGGAAACCCAGCAAAGTGGCCCGAGGTAATATCATATTTGCCGGAGACCTGAACAGGGCACTACGTGAGGACCTTGACAGATGTTCATCCACTAACGTAACACACAGACCTGATGTACTAACAATTAAAAAAGGTTTACGTGACTGCCAACTACTCGACATATGGAGGGAACAACACCAGAGAGTGAGGGAGTATACCTTTTACTCACACCCACACAACACCTATAGCAGGATTGATTACTTCCTTGTATCCAATAGAATGGTCCCCAGGGTCTCTCGCACCGAGATCCATGATATTTCATGGTCTGACCATGCATCTATAGAGCTGCGATGCACACTAATCCCACTAGAAAAACCTAGAGCGAATTGGAAGTTAAACGAGATCTTGCTGAAAATCCCAGCCCTACAGGCGGAAATTGGGGATAAGCTCAAACAATATTTCGAGGAGAATGAGGGGAGTGTGGCAACACACTCCACGCTGTGGGGGGCCCATAAAGCTACCCTCAGGGGGGTAATTATGAATCTAGCCGCTAAAAGAAAAAGAGAACGAGAGGGAAAAATCCAGAAGCTAGAAGAGCAGTTAGCGGAGCGTTCCTCCCTACACAAAATAAATAAGAATACCCACACGTTGAATCAAGTATTAGTCACCAAAACCAGTCTTAACCTCCTCCTCTCCGCCCAGGCTGAGAAGGAAATGACCTGGTCCAAGCGGAAATTTTATGAAAAAGCTAACAAGCCTGACACACTACTTGCCAATAAGCTAAAAAATAAGCTCCCAAATTATCACATTCACGCAATCCGAAACCGCGAGGGTGACCTTACCTCCGTCCCTGGGAAAATTGCCGGGGAATTCAAAAAGTATTACGACACATTATACAATGGAGATAAGGTGACCCACAATTGGAAAACAAGTGAGGCGTTACAGACCTTCTTAAAAGAGGCAAACCTACCAACTTTGGAGAGATGCGACAAGGAGGCACTCCAGTCGGACTTCTCGATGGAGGAACTCTCTGGGGTCATCAAGGCACTAAAACCTGCTAAAGCCCCAGGGCCGGATGGCTTTTCAAACTTATATTACAAAAAATATATTAAAATTCTAGCCCCCCATATGTTAAAGTTATTCAATGAAATTTTAGCAGGGGCCTCATTCCCAGTGCAAATGCTCCAAGCCTCAATCTCTGTGATCCATAAACCCGGAAAGGATCCGGCAGACTGTAAGAGCTACCGGCCCATATCACTGATTAACTCGGACCTCAAAATATACTCTAAACTTATAGCTAACAGGGTGGGTAGAGTTCTTCCCGGGTTAATCCACACGGGTCAGGTAGGGTTTATCGGAGGCAGGCAAGCGGCAGACAACACCAGGAGAATTATTGACCTGATAGATCTGTCCCACAAAGAAAAAATACACTCCATGGTGTTAAGTCTGGACACTGAGAAAGCCTTCGATAGGATAGACTGGCCCTATCTAACAGAAACATTGAGAGCATTTGGCTTAGAGGGACACCTCCTGCAGGCCATCCTAGCGCTGTATAAGAACCCAACAGCGAAGGTGAGATATCAAGTTTTCCCCTCAAAACAATTCGAAATCAAAAGTGGTACGCGACAGAGGTGCCCATTGTCGCCACTACTGTTCGCCTTATGCATAGAACCCCTTGCGGCACACATCAGAAATAACCCAGATATCTCTGGTATCTCAGTGGGAGACCAAATGCACAAAGCCGCTTTATACGCGGACGATGTCATTCTCACATTAGCAAAATGTACTTAAATGACTTGCCTAGGCGCCACAGTTCCCTAATAAATACACAGTGTTGTGATCAAATTCAAACAATAAATATAATAAAGATAAATAATGTTACCCAACAGGATACTTCTCAAACCTTCCAGGGAAATATGCTTTGATTTCCCACAGGTACAGTCGTAGTTGTTTGTGGAAAGTGAGCGACCCCGTCAGGAATACAACATGTAAATAAAAAACATATAAAGCAATAATTGTGCAGTATTGTGATTATTTTTTGGCTTGTTCAAGAATCTTGGCTCTTGGGGAAAACCTACTTACAGCAACATAGAAGAAAATTCGCATTTGTCTGACTCTGTCAGGTAGTGGAGAAATGATGAGGTTTCTTTAAGGTGTACTTATATCCCCACTTGGTCTTGACACATATGGATAAGCTCAGAGTTGGTAAGATTCAAATTCCCATAAGGTATATGTGGACAAAGAGCAGAGAAATAGACCGATGGTGTAGGTTGTAGAACAGGATTTTATAAATAGCAAGTTAAAAGACATGTACTCACACTCTGTACATGTATATAATGCACATAAGGGTATCTTTAGCGCTGTGTGCGCCCGCTGTCGCTTCTCCCCGTCCTCCTCTATCCCCAGTCCTGCTGCCGGCAATGGCGTGTGACGTCACGTCCCTCTGAACGGCTGATCGTATCCAAAGGAGGTAGGCTGTGGCGCGCTGGGAGAGGATTAGCCACACCTCTCACATCTCTTCCAAACGTATTCAATATCATGGGTAAATTTAACCAAATATCGGGGTTTACGATCAATCAGTCTAAATCTGAAGCCCTCAATATCAATTTACCTAAAGAAGTCGAAAAGCTGATTGACCTCAATTTTAATTTCAAATGGCAACCCTCCGCTATCAAATATTTAGGGGTTTATCTCACGAGGGATTACAAATCTTTATATAAAGCAAATTTCCCCAAGGTCATTAAGACACTGGGGGAGGATCTCAGGACCTGGATGACGGGGAGTATCTCATGGATTGGGAGGATACATAGCGTGAAAATGAACCTCCTCCCAAAGATGTTATATCTTTTCCAGAGTCTCCCTATCCCATTGGTACAGGCGGACATCCTCTCCCTCCAGTCACAAATAATGAAATTTATTTGGAATAAGAAAAACCCAAGAATCGCCAAGGGAATTTTAAAACGCCCCACCATAAGAGGAGGTTTAGCGGTGCCTTGCTTGCAGGCTTACTACAAAGCAGCCCAATTAGGGCAGATTCTCCAATGGCACACTGACCCAAGCTTACGGAGATGGGTAGAGTTGGAGAGGAAATGTTGTGCACCAATTGAAATCCGAAACTTAATCTGGCTACCCAAAGAAGGGGTACGCAAGATGAACATTCCGCTGCAGGCCATGGTTAATTCATTAAAAGTTTGGGAGGCCACGAAATTCAGATGTCAGTTGACTACCAGAACGTCATTAATGACGCCAATTGTGGGCAATCCAGACTTCGCTCCAGGCCTGAATAGCAAAAACTTCTTGATTTGGACTCAAAAGGGGTTCTCCCGTCTTAAGGATCTGGAGGGCATAACGACCATTGTCACGGTAG
This sequence comes from Ascaphus truei, assembly GCF_040206685.1. Lineage (NCBI taxonomy): Eukaryota > Metazoa > Chordata > Amphibia > Anura > Ascaphidae > Ascaphus > Ascaphus truei. The sequence goes on along the minus strand of NC_134490.1, from coordinate 78,428,854 downwards.
CTTGTGACAGGCTGTAATTTACACCAAAACTATATATAAATATATATATATACCTGGGTTTGAACTGGGACGAAACTTAGATATGATAACATGTAATTTATTCCTTGATAAAGGTGAACACAACAGATATGTACAAATAACAGGCAAAATATAGACATTTACTTAAAGATTAGGACAGAAGGCCATCAGGATACAGACTGGGCCACTTCTCCCATATATCAGTTGACATCACAGCAAGACAGGCAGATCATACAGCAAAACCTGCATCATCCCAAGACCTTGCATAAAGACACAGGCCTGATGACATGCAGACATGAAGATCATGAAGAACATTTGCATGAAGAACAATGGGTAAAGGGTGGCTTTGACTTATATACTATGTCAAACTCATCTCTTTTACCCTAGGTGCCGCAACGGCTAGCAAAAGTCCCTTTGAAGCTTTTGAAGCTCAGTTTGGACTTCCAGTGTCCAGTGTGAAAGGTCACATTTTTCTGATTAGTTCCTTTTGTCCGTTGGGCCAAGCATAAGCAATTAGCAATTTAGCCTTTAGACCAGGCAATGTAAATTCTAGCCTTTCCTGCTCATTATCATAGCAGGGGGGCTGCAGTTTCTCAGAACTCAACCAAAATGTCATATTTACTGCAAATCACTCCCTAACTTGAGTTCAGTAATACATACAGGCAGGTGCGATATATTAATACATTCCGTCACACCTGACGCTCGCAGAGAGACCAAACATTACGGTGTAATAGGAAAATTAATAGAGATATTAATATCTGGCATTTCGCAGCAGTTACATATACAGTGTTTATACTCAAAAGGATGGGCTAACTCCCACTAATACAAATATGTAATTCTTAGCTTGGTCAGCCAAGGACATCTCATAATATTCTTATATTTAATAAGGACACCCATTCAGATATCCTGCTTGGGGTATCCCACCCTGGCCCCATCAATAAAACCTTTTGAAGCAGGCTTTTAGCTCCCCGCATAAACAATTAGGTAATTACTTTTTGATCACTATGTATCACACCTAGCAAGATGTCCTATCTAGCATAAAGAGGTAACCCAGCTTTAAGGTGTCAAGACCATTTGGTTCCTCATGCATTACAAAAGGGCAGGCATTCTGCCTGTACATTAGCATTAGCACACCATTAGCATTCTGCCTGTACATTTCAAAAACTGCCCCAGAAAAGCACTTTATCAAAAATATATGTCCCTCTTATGACAAAGTGATATTTTTAATATGTGGGTACTTGGGGGGTTCCCCTGAGGCTGCACCCCAAGACTCAGGGGCTGGCTGCAAACAGGTATTAACATACTGTACACTAAAAACCCTTCTGCTTTTCACATTCAACTTCAATTAAGCCCTTTGAAGTCCAGATTTCCTGAAAAGACACCATACAGTGGAATTTTCTTAAACTGTAGCTCATTAACCCCTTATGACCCAGTGGGTGTGTTATGCAGACACTGATCCAGCAACAACATCATTTACACAGGGGAATAAGCATTTTCATGTTATAACAAGGGTCAAATCACATTTCTGGGCCTCAGCCCAGTTAACCCCTTGTCTCCCTGGTGAGGTTAGAGGGGGCCCTTGGGGGGTAACCCCGTTAATCCCGGGCCAAACCCTCACTATCGTCACAACCATACAAACCTTTGATCAAATTAAATCCTCTAAAAATATCCCAAATAGTGAATTCTTTAGGTACCTCCAGATCAGAGATTTCTATAATAAAACACCAATTAGACCGGCTCGACCAAATTTTGAGCAGCTGTGTTCCAGAGATACGGACACAAGGGGACTCACATCTAGAATGTACAGGGAAGTGATCTGCCCGACGACGACCATTGACAACAGACTGTGTTACATGAGACACTGGGAAGAGGACCTAGGGGAGACATTAGAGGACGACCAATGGGACAGAATTATTCAGGCAGCTGCAAAAAGCTCAATCTGCACCACATTAAAGGAGAACGCATATAAAGTCCTTATGCGGTGGTATTACACTCCAACGCGCTTAGCGAAATTTGTAAAAGGCTACTCCCCTCTTTGCCCTAAGCAGTGTGGAGAGGCGGCTGATCTCCGATATATGCTGTGGTCTTGCACAAAGGTGGCCCCTATTTGGGTCAGATTAGAGATTGGATTCAGCGGATTCTCGGTTTGGAGATCCCCCTGGACCCGTGGCTGTTCCTGTTGGGCAGGCGGATACAGGGTCTGTCAAATGCGGCGCATAAATTGATCGCGCATTTTGCAACTGCTACGAGGTGCGAGATCGCAACATTATGGAAGCAACAAGAAATCCCAATTAGCCCTAAGATCAAAAACAGAATTTGGCATGTCTGCCGGATGGAACAATTAACCAGTTTAGTTAATGACTCCGGCACAAAATATCTAAAGGTCTGGGAACCATGGCTGGCCCAGGTAGACATCCCAGGAGTGGATGCAGACACAATTTTGCTCTAATATATATAGGTGCGTTCTCCTTTGAGGGCAGATCAGACGACAAGACATAGGCTGCATCCATAGATGGACCAGCCGTGCGGACGTTCCGCGCTGAGCCCCTGCATCCTCAATGAGGATGCCTTGAGAGGGGGCTCACGCGAGCGTCCGCAGGCGTGCTGAAGAGTTGGAGGTTTCAGCCGAGCGCCAAGCTGTTTTTCAGCGCGCTGTCGGCTGAAAACCTCCAATCACAGCACAGCAGCGTCAACGTCACGGTGCCGTGACGTCGGTGCCGGGACATTGACGTCAGTGCGTCGCGGGCGATTGGCCCAGTGACGTCACTGCCCCGTCTCCAACCACCTCCCCCCGGCTTCCCCCACGCACGCTGGCTCACCTGCAAATCCGTGCAATCGCGCTGACTGAAGCAGGCGAGCCTCAGCATTAGCGCGCCTCTGCTCTCCCCACCCCTCTATGGCCTGGGCCATAGTGACCTACAGATAGCAGACTGCCCCACAAGCCTAGAGCTGGAAAAAGGACACATAGGAAGGGCCCGCCCCAGAAAACCTCCTCAGTCGACGCCGAGCACGGTGGCCAACGGTCAGCAGCAAGAGCAGAAACAAGAAACATCCGCCGCTCACCTCCCCCTCCCCTTTCCTTCCCCCCACCCCTGTCCCCTTGTCAGGTTCGTCCCGTCTTGTCTGTAACGTGGTCTGTAGAGGTGTGTTAGAAGTGTCTATATATGTGATTGTTTACAATTGGAACCGATACATCGGGCTGTGTTACATTGGTTGTACTCGCAATTTCCAATAAAAAAATTTAAGTTGAAAAAAAAAACTTGGTTGTAACTCTAATCTTGGGCCCCGGGAAATCTGTCTGTTGCCCTGGCAGGGCCCCTATAAGTTGTGGGTCCTGGTGCAGCTGAACTGGCAGTAATTACGCCACAAGCCTCTGGCACCAAAATTGATTTTAAGATCAGGGGACTGATTGTGCTTGTGAAAGTTCTATGTACGGTACCGTATGTACAGTAAGCACTGAATGAGAAAACAAAGTAAGAATATATTCAGTTTGGAGGCCAAAAATGTATAGTTGTCGGAAACAAAATCTTAATACAAATAGTAATAACAAAAATAATCTGAATTGCTGCGTGAGGTTACATTTACCTTAAAGATCTTGGTATAGCTGATCACTATGCTTAACCCCGGTACCAAAAAATCCAAACTGATAAATAGTACGTCCCATATGATTTCTTCTGCAACAGTGGGCCAGACCAAAGTGCAAATCTTCACATCCTGTGAGCAAAGATGAGAAAATTAATTGTATGAATATACATTTCCCCTTCAAACAAATAATAATGTATGTGTTAAAGCAGAAGACAGTTTGTGGGGATCAAGTTCTTGCTATATTTAATAAGAATTATCTGTGCAAAAATATCCCTAGTAAAAAAAACAAATTGTATCAAGTCACACGGAGCTTATGGCTTCTCTTGTTCAAAATGTGTATTTGTTTTTTAACCAGTTGCAGTACTCAGGGCCCCCGTCAGGGGGGACAGCCAGGACTGCAGGTGACTGCCGGCACCGCTGGAGTTTATTGCCTGTACCTGCACAGGCAAGAAAGGCCCTCCCCTTTCCCAGGCCTCCCCACCAGGGCCTTCCCCAGGAATTCTCTGCAGGGCCTTCCCATTCCCCAGGTCCCATCTGAAGGGCCCTACCCTTCCCCATGCCTTCCTGGCAGGGCCCTCCTCTTCCCCAGGCAACCTCTGCAGGGCCCTCCCCTTTTCCAAGCCCCCTCTGCAGGGCAACACCCAGCTGGAAGGCAGGAGTTCCCAGGCTCTCATTCTGTGGGCCTCCGCCGGGCCTGCAGGCCCATCTGAGGACCCCAGGTATACCCACTATGGTCCCTGACCCTTTTACCACTCTCCCCAGACCCAATTCCCCCTCTTACCTCCAGGCCCAGTATCCCGCTCCCCAGGCCCAATACCCTTTATACCTCCTCCTCAAGCTCAGTACCCTTCTACATCCCCCATCCCTAGGGCCAGTACCCCTTATTCTCCCAGGCCCAGTACTCACTTATAACCCTCTCCCCAGGCTCAGTACCCCCTTACCATCTCCCTAGGACCTCCTTATACCATACTCCCATACTCATTATTTCCGCCCCCCGACCAATTATTTCCTTATATCCTCCCCATGATCCATTACCTCTTTATACGCCCCCTGACCCATTAGATCCTTATATCTCTCCCCCCCCCCACCCCATTACCTTCTTATATCTCCCCAACCACTCCCTGTCCATAATCTCCCTATATGGTCCCCCTAGCCCATTACCACCGAATATTCCCCAGACCCATTACATCCATCTCCCCCCCCAGTCCATTACCTTCTTATACCACCAACCCCCTGTCCATTATCTTCATATATCACTGACCCCCCCCCCCCTCTATTATAAAAATAACAGCCCTCCAATGGTCATATGCAAAAAATATACAAAATGCATTTTAAAAAGCTCAATGTTGTTCAGCCCAAACTCGGACCTTTGTCAACATTGCTGATCTTTTTGAATAAATGTTGCATATTTTTTGCATAAAACCATTTTTATTTTCCTGGACTGTTTTGTCAGACACCTGATTATGAAAGTGTAGCTATTCTGAAAACTCATTTGAGGATAATACCACATTTGGCTCCTGAAGTGAAATGGGTAATTACTTTGAAAGCTCACATAAATTAAGTTGCAGTTTTCCAAACGTGAGTTAATTACGGGAACTGGGGGGTAATTTAAACAGCGGCCCGGAGGGATCACTGACACTAAACTGCTCAATTTGCTCAAATTGTGTCTAATATTAATAAAGAACACATACTGTCAGGGCCGCAGACAGATATCCCGGGGGCCCAGGACCCCCGTCCCCGTGGGCAGTGTAGTGAGCCTCCCCCATTTCACACCTTGCAAGCCCCCCCATCTAACACCTTGCAAGCCCCCCATTTCACACCCTGTGAGCCCCCCCATTTCACACCTCGCAAGCCCCCTCATTTCACACATCGCGAGTCCCCCTATTTCACACCTTGCGTACCCCTCTATTTCCCTCCAGCTTCCTATGTATTTCTCCCTCCTCTGTCTCACCTCTCACTCTCCCCCCTCCGTCAATTACCCCACTCACTCAATCCCTGCCCCCCCACGTCATATGTATTTCTCTCCCCTGCGTCTCACTCTTACTCCCTCTTTTCCTCACTCGCCCTCTCTCTCATCTCACTCTCCCCACCCCTCTGTCAATTACTCCACTCTCACTCAGGCCCCCTTCTCACACTATCCCCCCCCCACAAAATATAAACCAACAAACCCCACCACACAATGCAAAAAACTTCTCACCCCCAAATACATACAAAAAAAACCTCCCTAATACATATTTAAAAAAACAAACAATACATATAACCCCCCCTCCTCAATACATATATATATATATATATATATATATATATATATATATATATATATATATATAGTGTTCGACAAACCTATACATTTGCACGCCCTGGGCGAGTGGATTTAACATCGTGGCGAGCTCCTATTGACCCAAGCAGCACACGTGTGGTACTAGGTGGCGAGTAGATTTTTTTTGTTCGGCGAGTAGATTTTTTGATGATTTGTCGACCACTGTGTATATATATATATATATATAGCAGAAAATATATGTATATATATATATATATATATATATATATATATATATATATACACATACATTTTCTGCTATATATATATATATATATATATATATATATATATAAAAAAAAGGGGGAAGGAAAGCAGCGCCTATGCTAAGGTTAACTAGGCAAATAAATATATATCCTATACACCAACTGTGCAAAAAATATTATTAATCTATACACTTAAACAATAAAATAATTGGATTATCCTAACACAGATATTAAATAGACCTATAACCAAAAACACATGATCTATTAATAGTATTAAGAAAAAATAAAAAATAAAGCCAAAAGAAAAAAAAAAAAAAAAAAAAAAAAGAGAGTATGAACACCAGTCCTCAGATAGTCCAATAATGATATGGATCCTGGTATGAAGGGTCTCCTGCTGCTCTCCAAAGTGGACGAACCACGTCCACAGGGCATCTATAGAAGAAAAGGGAAGAGAGAGCGCATACCCATAGCGTAAAATAGTCAATTTTAATGAGGGGAAGGGAGGGAAGGGGTTGAGAAATGCGCTTACAAGAAAGCAGTAAAATCAAGCATTGTGTGAATAATCACCACCATCCGGTTTGTATCTGCAGTATCCTGGGGCAGTCCCGATCGTGCAACAATAGGATCAGTGTCCAAACAGATGTCCAGGGCTGGTGTATTCCATATACACGTGTAGGGTCCTGGAAAGATGGCTCCTCGTGGATCAAGCCTTTGCAGCAGTCGCGCGGTTCAATCAGTTCCGGCGCGCGGTGATGACGTCAATGCCCATGCGTCTAACGTGATGACGCTCCCTGACGCGTTTCGTCACTCACGGGTGACTTTCTCAAAGGGAAAGGGAACAGCCCTGGACATCTGTTTGGACACTGATCCTATTGTTGCACGATCGGGACTGCCCCAGGATACTGCAGATACAAACCGGATGGTGGTGATTATTCACACAATGCTTGATTTTACTGCTTTCTTGTAAGCGCATTTCTCAACCCCTTCCCTCCCTTCCCCTCATTAAAATTGACTATTTTACGCTATGGGTATGCGCTCTCTCTTCCCTTTTCTTCATATATATATATATATATATATATATATATATATAACAATTATATTGAAACATGTCTGATCATCCATGGTATAAGCACTGGGACATGTAATATGGTACAGTAGCTCTGCATTAATTTTGTTCAAGTCAAGATTATTTAGTCAGGCCTTATATAAATATGAATGCAATGCTGTTGTATTAACTGGTCTTATTATTAAGCCTGTTTACCTTGTGTTTAAATGTGCCCTCATTCTCACGATTGTGGCTTTATGTAACTTTTAGCCGTCTTTATGTCTTAGCCGTACAAGCGGCGCAATGAAAAGGCTCTAGTGAAACATCTATGTGCAGAACGGGTAGGAAGCAAAAAGTGGCAGACATACTGTGCTCATTTGCATATCTTTACCCATAATCCTTTGCGCGAACTACGTGACACGACACACTGGTATGAAGAAGGTTTTGGGGAAATGTTAAATGTGTAAACGCTCTCTTGTTTGTATTTCTCTTTGCTGTACTTTGTACAGTGGTTTACGTTTCTTACTATTTAATCCATCATGACCTGGTGTCTGATTAATGGGGGATTTTTAAAAATATATATATAATTCCTCGCTCCCTTCTAATCGCACAGCATTCTTTCTTTGTCACTTAATATATATGCTTTGAAACATGTGATATTGTGAACAGTATGCCTTCTCTCATGCTATGTGATTCTATTGTTCAAATACAAAGACATGCAGTATATCATGTATACCGATTCCACAAATATGCATGTTTGTGAGGCATCAGAAAACATTATGTGGATTATTCATGAAACTGTGATAGTGCAGATCAAAACACAATCGCTCGGAAACTCCCATTAACTTCAATGGGAGTTTCTGTGTGATAGTGCCCCGATCGGCACTATTGCAGTTTAATGAATAACCTCCTCCCCCGTGATTTAAGTACATTGTTTCTGAGCAGCTCATAAGGGTATCCCATTAACAAGGAATGGATTATTGCAGTCATATAATACATGAGAAATAAGTTATAGGTTATTCTGAAAAAAAGTACATTTTTGCGTAACAACATTTTTAACATACACATTCAGACACGTATGTCTTCATTTCAGTGAGTAAATGTGTATATAGTGACCGATCATAAAATTACAAATAACATGTCTTTACACAGAACTGTATTCAGCAGTTAATAAGATATTTCTCTTCTCTGATACTGTATGATATGAGACATCCATTAACATTAACATTTTTAGTATGTTAAAGCATTTGCTATATGCTATACGGTGGAGGGTTTTGTAACATTTTTACCCACAATTACTTATTTCATGTTTGCTTGAAACCTATCCCAGTTTCAAATCGCAGAGCCAGTACTCACACTGATGAAACCCATAAGGTTGAAACAGCTGTCTGTGAGTAGGTTTACTGGCTCCTCACTTCTTTAACCCAGGCTGTGCTGAAAAGCTGTGTAAAGAGGCAGGCAAACGTAAGCTTATAGCAGTCCCTGTTAAGATGGATTTGAAGCAAAAGGTGACACTGTGCGCTCATTTGCATGTCATTTCCCAGAATCCCTAGCTGCAGTGGAAGCACTGTATGCTAGGAGATAAGGTTCCAGACCTGTCTGACACATGCGAATGTGCTCGCAAGAGATATTTTTATTTGCAGTATGTTAAAGCAGCAATATGTGCCGATGAACATTTCTTTGCATATATTTGAGCTTTTTTTTAAACAAGGGAGTTAAATGAGGTTTAACTGTAATCAGAGGCAGCGCCTCTCACCCTCATGCAGATTTTAAGATCCTCCCCAGTGCATTAAAGTCAAAATGTATTACAGAACAAAGATTAAGATCACAGTATCACTTGGATTTTACCATATATTTTTTTCACAATTGGAGCTAGAGGTCAAAGTTGGGCAAGCATCTAACTTTGCCTAATTCAGCATCAGCGTGGGGCCGCAACTTACTAGCAAACTCTCCCAAAACAGTATATACATTTGAGACTTCCTCATAGTTCACTGGAAACCTTTTTTTTTTTTTCCTCTGTAAAAAAATTCTCAGATCAATGAAATTATTAAGATGTTGGTCTGTATTTATAGTATTTACAAAAGAACAGCCGACATGACAAGCAGTGCGGAGCCAAAGGGCATAGACAATACTAATAAATTAGATAATAAACAGATCACATATATGAAACCCATGTCAGCTTTTGCAGTCTTTTCATATTATCGTAATGGTTGGAAACCATTCACACCATGACAATGAGAACAAAATAGGGTCATTTGATAGAATTCCTATATGTAGGGTGAGTAGCCGTGTTGGTCGTTTCTTCCATGTAGTAACAAAGGAGCGAGAAGGAGCAGGGGGTATAACTTTTATTGGACCAACAAGTAGTTGAAATGTTACAAGTTTTAGACTCTCTCAGGGTTTGAAAGCTTGTAACATTTCAACTACTTGCTGGTCCAATACAAGGTATCATACCCCCTACTCCCTCTCCCAACTTTGTTACTATATGTAGTCAAAGAATGAGCAATGAAAGAAAGCGTCAGTGAGTGGAGAACTTACCATGTCATTCACTCTCTGCGTCACCACTTTGAAGAATATACACAAAGGAAGAGCAGTTATGGCAGAGAAGATCCAAATGCCCAGAAGTCCCCCTGCTACCACTTTAACATTGCAAGTGGTAGCCAGAGTCACCTTCATGATACAGATCATCCTCTCCAGGCTGACGGCCGCAAGGGAGAAAATGGTGACACAGCCACTCAGGCAGATGACGTAGACGAGCATGTGGCAGATGAAGTCCCCCAGAATCCAAGCTTCGGCCCAGCGGATAACCAAGATGAAAGGGATCATGCTTATAAATAGCAGATCGGCGCAGAAGAGGTTCAACACGAAGCAATTGGCGCTTACTAGCCGTTTCTTCCTGGCCAGCAAGATGATGGCACAGATATTTGTGAGCAATGAAAACACAAAGACCAAGGACAATACTAATGTTTCCACCACGGTCACTGCCACCTTGTTGCTAGCCTTGAAATCTGAGAAAAATGTAAATAATGTTCTGTTTCCATATATTACAGCCTGGGGAGAGGTAACCAGATGATCCATTATAACTACAAAATGTTAGAAGACCATTATCAACATTGTCGCAGTGCCAAGGGATTAATATTATCCATATCAAGTTGCTGCAAAGGAAGACAGTGCTAAATATTCCTCAGCCGATCAGTTCCTTTTACAGCATAGAAAAACAAACTGCACTTTAGTGATGTGAGCAGCGGATCAAATGATCTTGTAGGTATCTGCACCCAACTCATTAAGTGAACGTCAGTGTGGTTTCATCAGATGTAGATGCGTCCTCTGTGCTCTGAAACAAGGAAGTAACACACACAGTATTCTTGTAAATATCCACCCATAAAACAAAGATGAGGGTGTTGTGTTTTATGATCCACGGATTTAAAACAGAGAATGACAAATAGATCCGTTTCATTGTGTTGTGCTGCATGAAATATTTGCAAAGCGTCTCGTAAATTCACATTTTTGCTCTTGTGTCCACATCTTAAAATACAAGGATGTTTTTCTTGTAACTGTGTTTTCATCTGCCCAGTACATGATGATCATAAATATAACATGATATTTGGATGTAAGGAATGTGTTAAAGGGGGTAGGCTCCCCTAAATCCAAAGTGAGTTAATAGCAGTGGCATGTTTAACATGTTAAAAGTAGGGAACGGACACAATTTTACACAAATTAGATAAGTAGCTGTATAAGCATTTTTTTTTAAAAACTAGTTACATGTCTACTGTAACCAAATTCTTTAGAGAGAGCTTACCAACAGCTTAGCCAAACGCATATGCAAAGCTAGAAAGCCGCATAAGGAAGGATGTTTTATATTTCATCCCTTGGTTCTTGGTTGCTGGTTTTGGATTGAGAAGATGGTATTAGGCTAGAATCCAGACAAAGTGGAAGGTATAGGGCACAGCCAGGAGAGAGGGTCAAAAATAGTATAAAAAATACAATTTTATTGGTCCATTTAAAAACGGAGGTTTAATTTTCCAAATGGTGATTAGGACCTTTTGCAGATATATATATATATTTTGGGACTTGGAGAGACCGATACATGAAATGTTGTGATTTGGAAACATTTTCTTGTGATTTTTTTTTTGTAAATGTGATTTCTTCTATGGAATGTGGGAATATATAAGATTTATAATATATCTCCCTATATTCCATATGAATGGATCCATATATAAAAAGCTTTTCATATTATACAGGAATATTTTTTTGCTATACTCTAGACCTTCTCCATGAATATTAGACAAATTAGAGTTACATTGGATAGTAATCCATAGTAATTGGGACCAAGACAAAATTTGTAAAGCTTCCAGTGACTGAGCTACAGATCAGAACCAACGCTAACACCACCCTAACTCCTGTCACTCGTTTTAAATACCTGGGCATATGGTTTGACTCCCACTTAACATTCGGGATGCACATTGATACCCTGACATTCAAGACCTATGCCAAACTAGGTGTACTTTACTGGAACAAATCCTCCCTAAGTCTCCTGGTCAGAAAGTGTATCGCACAGCAGATGCTAATGCCAATTATCGACTATGGAGACATAGTATATGTCTCAGCACCTCAAACTCACCTTAGCAAACTTGACATCCTATACAATTCAATGTGTCGTTTTGTTCTCCAATGCAACTACAACACACATCACTGCGAAATGCTCAAAGACCTAGATTGGTCATCACTCGAGTCTAGACGCAAAGTTCACCTTTCCTGTTTTCCTTCAAATACGTTCTGGGCAAACTACCCGTCTATCTGAACAAGCTCCTCACCCCTACCTCATGCAGCACTTATCATCTGAGATCAGACTCCAAAAGACTGTTCATGGCCCAAGGCTCAACAAAGTATCCGGCCGCTCCTCCTTCTCTTACCGTGCACCCCAAAACTGGAACAACCTACCGGAGACTCTCACATCCACCACCAGTTTAAGTTCTTTCAAATCTAAGGCTGTCTCACATTTTAATCTGAACTGTAACAGTTTCATACGCCTATAATATATATTTTCTTTAGCTGTGCATGCAATGTCTTGTATATAATGGATTCCCAGTTCATTTATGTAACTGTATTTGTAACCATGTATTATTTGTCTTAACTCTGTGCCCAGGACATACTTGAAAACGAGAGGTAACTGTCAATGTATTACTTCCTGGTAAAACATTTTATAAATAAATAAATAAATTAAATAAATAATCCCTGTGAGGTCTTTTGATGATGATATTTGAATATTCAAATGATAAAATCTATATAAATTAAAAAATAATCTTATATATAACAATATCCTTTAAGAGTCGATTTTGAGTTTTGAACATTTATATGGATATGACTTCTCAAATGGTCTCACAGTACTCCCTAGGATCAATTAGATTTTGAAAATTTCTATTGGAAATTTGGAATTTTCAATCTTGCATAATATAACCTAATGCTAATGTTTTGGATGTGGACAATTTGGTCCATATAGACATTATTTATATTATTTCTTGTTAATCTGTTTTTAAATAAAGATATGGTGTTACAGGAATTTGAATTGAATTATCGTATACATTCATTTTACATTGATGATTACTGATTGTGAGAGTTGCTGTATATTTATGTCTTTTTGTGCATATGTGTGTTTTTTTATTTTTTGGGTTATATTCTTTGCTTATACTTTATGTACTCTATATAATATACACATTTTATGTACATTAAGTATTATTATTTTCTTATGAACTTGGCTACTCCTGTGCCCAATGCTTGTGTCTGAGGAGGTGAAACGAAATTTACAATTATGTTTTTAGTGTTTTTTTTTTCTTGTTTCATAATTTTGTACCTTGTGCACGCTTGATAAAGTTGTTGAATTCAATAATAAAATTTTTTTGGATTCCGGGTAGATCGGGATATAAGATCAGTGTCTTTGGTTTCCATGGGAATTGATGATGCTGTGGGGGCGGTTCTCGCGCGCATGTGCACACTTGAGGGCAGATCGGGGACTCTCTTGGTCTGCTCTCAGGGACTGGCAATTCACATTGGCATGGTCTCTTGTGACATAATCTTGTGCGCGCGGGGTGCCGTGACCCCTTGACGTCATCACGTTCTTGGCCCGAAACGGACGATCAGGAAAGGTCTCTTTGGAGTCTGATTGTTGATCTGAAGAGGCAATTTGCAACATTGAGGGACGTTGGCAATCTTGAAAGGAATTTACTGCTCACTAAGCAGGCCCTGGCTGGGACTAGTGGTGCAGAGGTTGGAGCTGTGACTGAGGACAAGGAAGAGGTAACTAGCTGAGTAAACAGTAAGCAACAGGAAGAGGAAGGCCAGTTCTGAGTTGACCCATCCCTATATATTGGTCAGATTTAGTGAAAAATTGGGGGTGTCCAGGTAGGAATGTCAATGCTGGGGGAAACTGATTGCTACAGCAGCCAAAGGAATAGTCCTTCCAGCACAGAGGGGACTCGGGATACTCAGAGCCCTTGGTAGGTTGTGGTGTTACAGGAATCAATCACCAGGAGGTTAAACAGGACAATCTATTGCCGTGACCGCATGAACCAAAAGTTTGTTGTCTCCCAGGTGCTTGTGTTCGGCTCATTGCGGATCAGGTAGACAAATTGTTGATAGGGGCTGACCCGGCGCTATTGGTACACATTGGTTCCAATGACAAAGCTAAAGATAGAGAGTTCTAAACCTTGATTTCAGGGAATTAGGCCGTAAGCATAAGGCAAGGACCTCAAGGTAGTATTTTCAGAAATACCAGTGCCGTGCACTACTCCTGAGAGGCTGGCATGGCTAAGGGAGGTTAATGCATGCGAAGAAAGTGATGTAGGAAGGAGAGATTTGGGTTTTTAGAGCACTACAGTAGGACTCATTCTCTTAGAGATGTCATCTTTATAGCAGGCATGGATTGCACCTCAACAAAGAGGGATCTTCTGTGCTAGTGGGGAGGAAGTTAAAAAGGTTGAAGGAGATTTTAAAGTAATAAGGTGAGGGCAGGGGCAAGTAGAAGTAAAGGAATATCCAGAATAGCTAGGAATGGGGAAATAGCTATGGGTCATGGAGGTGAAGGGGGGGGGGGGGGGAGAGGGAGTTTAGCAAGCAGGGAGTCACCCATATAAATACTAGTAAACGTCTAAAGACTCAGATCAATGGGAGGAGAAAGGCAAGAGCAGGTAAGCAAACAATAGCACAGCCTGGTAACAACCTTCTGTGCATGTTTGCTAATGCAAGAAGCCTGGCAAATAAAGTAGGGGAGCTTTTAATAATAGCTAGAACAGAGCGACATGATACCAGAGGCATTACTGAAACATGGTGGGATGAGACTAAGGACTGGGCAGTTAATTTAGAGGAGTATTCCCTTTTTTGTAGAGATCAAGCAAATAGAAGACGTGATAGGGTATGTTTATATATGTTACGGCAAACCAGATTTAAAAGCTAGGATCCCTGAGTACTGCACTCATCTCCACTAATAGTAAAATAATAAAGTTGTATTAATAAATAGAAAAACTACCTTTAACCTAAATATGTATAAACGTAGAGATTGACGCTCATACAAGTGTATAGACTCACAAACTGTATTACAGCATATAGGTAGATAGGAACTTCCATAAATAATTCCAGCATTCAAGTTAGTGCTTGATACAAATATTCATATTATAGTATTTTTGTATAAACTTATCTACTTAGATTAGAATATAATCTTCTAAAATGATTGTAGTCTAAATGGAGTTTTGTGACTGTTTAAAATATCTTCTCTCTTTTTATTTTTATTTTATCAAAGGTTATTCAATGTGATTAGCATTTGTTTTTAATGTAACCCTAAACTAAACTAGCAATGTGTCTGTTTGCAAAGTTTAGCTATGGGCAAAATATGTTTGTCTTTTTTTATACTAATAAAGTTGTTGAGTGTAAAAAAATGTAAAAAAATGTAATTTTCATCCCTCTTCCGCCTCCGCCCAATAGGAGCACAGCTGGCATGCGTTCCAGGGTGGAAACGGACGCATCCCAGTGACGTGGTCTCTGACTCCAGGACTAGTGCCAGAGGGGAGGCGATGTCACGGAGATGCGACGCGTCGCCGGCGCGCATGCGCAGTGTACTCGGTTGGGCGATTTTGGCGCGAAATGGGTGTATTAAAGGTAAGGAGGTATAGTGATGTGGTACACCTTGATAAAGTCCCGTGGGACGAAACATGTCGGTGTGTGGGCTGTGTTTCTGTCTCTGTGCAATTATCCAATAAACCACCCTCAGTTTTAGCACGGAGTTGTGCCCCTTATTCATTTTTTCTACAGGACTCTCCCTGCAGATTTCTACTTCAGCTGTGCTCCTTGCTTCCCTACATTCTTTAACCTAAATAGTAGCGCTAAGCTGTGCTATAAACTAAGAGAGTAACCTCGCATGTATTAGTCATGCATAACCTGAAATCAGGCGTACTCTAATCCAACATATACATGTCTGTAATTTTCTGTGTTTGTGTAACGGATCGGGGGACTCGCTCTTCCCAGCGTGTCCCCGTCACCTTGGTCCCTCCGGCTAACCCTTCCCGATCGCTGCCCCACTCCCTTGCGGCGCGGTCGACGCGCTCCCGTTCGCGGTCCGCACACATGCGTGCTCCTCTCACTGTGCGCTCGCGTTCCCGCTCTCTTCTCTCCCGTCAGGGGACTCACGCCCCTCGGCGCACCTCCGTCCCCTTACCCAGTTCCTCCTCTCCTTCCCCCTCTCTTACCCTTCAGCCAAGCACCTCCTCCGCGATGCTTCCCCACGCTCTGGCACTCGCGTATTGCGCGCACGTGACCGCGTTACAGAGGGCGCGCACACCCGCTCTATTTACCAATCCTCCCCTGGAACTGGTTCCACCCCTCGGAGCTTACAGGCCATTACATTAGATTACCTCCCTGTCTCCTCCCCTACTCTCACACACCTATCCCTACAAGCTCCCAGCCAAACCCCTGCTCCACCCCTTCCTGCTATTTGTCCTCCCTCCTTTATAACCCGAGTCTGTCCTCTCTTTCCTTGCTCTGCATAGCTTTCCTGTAGCTCCTGTGTGTGCAGTGTCTATGCCCAGCTCCCTTATCTATTTCAGCTTTGGTTCCTGTCCCTGCCCTTGTTTGGATTGCCTTGGTTTGAACTTGAACTCTGCTTTGGACTTTGACTACGCTGCCTTCTCCTGCCTTGAACCCTGGCTTTCGGACATCACTACGCTGCTCTCTCCAACCCCTGAACTCTGGCACTTGGACATTACCCTCCGACCTCTGGCACCCCAGACTCAGCAAGTATAACGTTAACCCTTACTCACCAGGCCCGGCAACGCAATTACCACACTCCGGGCACGCCCTCACTGCTGTGGGTGCGTGTTATACCCTTACCCATCTCAGTACAGGGGACTGGCCAGGTCTGCGGACATACAGGCGTTACGGTTTGTATATGAGGTAGTATCAATATACAGACTCACTAGGCAGATAGAAGGGGGGCTGAGAAAAGCTCTACTACCTCTGTAAATAATAACCTAACCAACCTAAAAACAAATATAATAGGCAGCACCCAGGAGCAACTAAGACTAATAACCAAGAAGAAAATACAGAATCCAAAAGCTCACCGGTAGCAGGATATTATTTTGAGTTATACACATTGGCTTTTGGTTGTTAAAGTAACCAACTTCAGAGGGTGGTGCTGGAGTCACAGGATACCTCCAGTAAAAAAAGGGAAAAGGAAGCAGTAAGCAGCGATCACAGAAAAACAGGAGGGGTAAATGAAACCTCTCCCTAATTAAGGAAGAATGTCCGTCAGATAGAATAATGGTGAGCAGACAATGGTGAAACATTAAGCAACTTGATCCAGAATTGAACTGGATGTAATGCTAGCAAATGAATCAAACACATGAAATAGCAAAGTCACGATGAATGCGGAGATTGCACGTGATGCTAATATGGAAATAGAAAAAAGCACATGCCAATGCTAAAGATGGTCGCTAAGATAAAGAAAAAAGAAAGTCCATAAGTCCCGTATAATATAAGTATAGCAAAGAAGCCAAAAACCGAGGCAATAATGATGAGAAGCCTTGATCCTGATACATCAAGCACAAAATATATACACTGGCCAGAGTAACCAAATTATTGGCAAGTAGAGATACATGTAAACAAGCCCTGTAGGCAGCGCCACCAACAGAAATCATGGGGCCCAGGATGAATGAAAGTAGCAGCCCCCCCCCCCCAACCCATAGCGCATCTACCACGGGAAAAAAAATCTGCGCGCAACTTTTACTTAACTGTTTTCTTCTTATTGTAATACGGAAAAACATCTGTTTATTTTAATATTTTCAACAAAAGACAAAGATACCCAATGCTACATACAATGTGACAAAAGGCCTAGGGGAGGGGGGTTAAGTATGGGCCTGGGGGGGTTAAGTATGGGTGACTGACTGACTGCCAGGGTGGGTGGATCTCCAAAGACAGGTTTGGGGAGCGCAGATATCACCGTATGTGGAAAGAATATAAAAAAATATATAGTGTAGTTGTTTTTAAATAGAATACATCTTGGTATCAACAGAAATGGGGACTCACACTTTCCCAGTGAATAAACACCAGTGGGTAACCAGATAGATTTTTAGCTCAGGTGGACACGACGTGATAATCCTCAATGTAAAACACAATGTTGCACTAAGAGTGTGATTTTCTATGTTCAATGAATATATTATATTAAGACGAATGATATCGCACTTACATTTTAACAATGTGGCATGTACACATAAAAATGAAAAGTGGCACGATTCCTCTGGTCTCTCCGACTGCGTCACGTCACTTCTGGCGGCCGTCCGCGTCACTTCCGGTTACGGATGATCCAGTTTTCGGAGCCGTAGGTGCAGGGCAGTCACGGGAGCTTGTGTGGCCTACTCACTCTCGACTCTGATAGTGAGTAGGCCACACAAGCTCCCGTAACTGCCCTGCACCTACAGCTCCGAAAAAATATGTCGTTCATATCCGTGGCCCGATCCGAGCTTCTTGGTCTGCTCCGTGCTCTGCTGTGGATTCAACTAATGCACCAGCTGCTTCTGTCGGGAAACCGGGATACCGGAACTCCAGTGGAAACACTGCACACACCGGTAACTGCTTGCTACTGATCTGGATATAGAATGATGAAAAACTAAGATCTTCATTTAAACCCTTTGGGGCTACGCTATCCAAATTGAAGATCCATCTGCTTTCATGGCGTAGGAGCTCAGCCACCAGGTTACCACCCTATTATTAAGAGAAACTTTTTCTATGCCCCATGAAAATAAGCCTTTGGTGGAATTAGCATGTTTAGAGTTACAATGTCTAGCAACAAGTTTTTTCGCTCTTGCCAAATCTTATGGGGTATTCCTAAGGTAGCATGTATGCTCTAAAATGCAGACTTTAAATTCCCTTGATGTCATCCCTACATACAGGCAGTCCTCGGTTATCCGACGCAATGCGTTACTCAAAATGGCGTCGGATAGCGAAGCGTCGTAAAGCGAAACCCGTTTTCCCATAGGAACACTGTTTAAATCAAACGTTCCGTTCCTGAAGGCATTTTTAATGCTAAAATACACAAAATATTTTACTCAAACAATAAGATTATGCTGCACACACATACATTGTGATGTAAATATTATATTTATTGAATCCAGAACTGTATAATAAAACTGTTAGACATGTTTAAAGGCATAAATACCCCACTAAACCCTCACACAGACTGATCTGGACGATTTCCCTGACTGCAGCTTTCTGATTTACATAATGTTGCAACTTTGCAAAGCGTCGTAAGAGCGTCGGATAAGCCATTTTGGCGTCGTGAAACCGGCCATAGGGATGCACTGGACAGCGTCGGATAAGCCATTCGTCGTAAAGCGAAGCGTCGTAAAACGAGGACTTACTGTATAGGAGATTGCAGGGACACGAGAGCATATATCAAACCCTTGGCATTGCAGTTTATAAAGTCTCTCACTGTGAAAGTTCTGCTGCCACTGCTGTTCATAAACGTTTCCTTCTTATTAATGAAGACACAGCACTTACATTTGCAGCACAGGAAAGTGTCCTTAGAGATGGTTTTAATGCGCACGCTTTTTTCAAGCACAGAAATTGTTCCTCTGCAACAGGTTACAAGCATAGAATTAAAGAACAAGAGGTTTTATCTGCAGAAAGAGGATATAGCAAAAGATGCTTCAAACGAGCTCTTGATGGGGTCAACCATATTGACAGGAACACGTTGTTCGTTCCAAAAATCAGAGACCCCATTAACACCTCTCTTTCGCAAGTAAGGTTTATATCGACATTTTGTAATAGATAGTGGCAAGATACCGCTCAAACCCAAATGTCAAAATGTATGGAAAACCTGGTGCATGGGGAAAGGAGACTGCCGTGACCTGTCACTCTCTGTGTACCTTTATTTCGACATTTTGCCAGCAATGGGATGACATCAGGGCGGTTCTCCAGCGCAATTCGGGTATTCTCCAAAGTGAATAACGTTTGGGAAATTGCATTGGTACACGAGTACAGATGACGGCTAGACGGGCTAAGAATATCGGAGACAAACATGTCCATAGCCATTTTGAAAAAAGCGTGCCCATTAAAACATCACTAAGGGCACTTTTCCGTGCGGCAAATGTAAGTGCTGCGCCTTCATTAATAAGACGTCACATATACTGGGTATATAGCTTACCATTGATCGGTACTTGGACACGCCCCTGACGAAGCCTGTTAGCGAAACGCTGCGTTGGGCGCTTTCCCTTTCTACATCCAGATCAGTAGCAAGCAGTTACCGGTGTGTGCAGTGTTTCCACTGGAGTTTCGGTATCCCGGTTTCCCGACAGAAGCAGCTGGTGCATTAGTTGAATCCACAGCAGAGCACGGAGCAGACCAAGAAGCACGGATCGGGCCACGGATATGAACGACATATTTTTCTGGCAGCGTGATACCTTCTATTGCTCGAGTATACTATGTGTTGTTTTATCTGCAACTACTTTGTTACAACAGGCAACCGGTGTTCACTTCCCCTGGCGCTAAGGTTAATTTGCCTACGGCGCTTGTTTACATGTATCTCTACTTGCCAATAATTTGGTTACTCTGGCCAGTGTATATATTTTGTCCTTGATGTATCAGGATCAAGGCTTCTCATCATTATTGCCTCGGTTTTTTGCTTCTTTGCTATACTTATATTATACGGGACTTATGGACTTTCTTTTTTCTTTATCTTAGCGACCATCTTTAGCATTGGCATGTGCTTTTTTTCTATTTCCATATTAGCATCACGTGCAATCTCCGCATTCATCATGACTTTGCTATTTCATGTGTTTGATTCATTTGCTAGCATTACATCCAGTTCAATTCTGGATCAAGTTGCTTAAGGTTTCACCATTATTCTATCTGACGGACATTCTTCCAGCTGGACAGGCATCCCTTAATCCGGTTTCATTTACCCCTCCTGTTTTTCTGTGATCGCTGCTTACACCAGATTCAGTCACACAAGTCAGCACATACATTCATGATTATTGTCATATGCTGTTTGTTTACAAATTATCTTCTTTGCTTGCTACAACCACATAGGTTAATATTTTGTGTTCTGGAGTAGATTCTACATGTTTTTACATTGTTTTTAGTACTGTTTTGTCAATTTTTCAATCATTGGTTTATCAATAAATAATTAATTTTGTATCATTCAATACCTACCTTGAGTGCCCGTTTGAGTTTCTGCAGTTTTTGGATTCTGTATTTTCTTCTTTGTTATTAGTCTTAATTGCTCCTGGGTGCTCCGCCTATTATATTTGTTTTTAGGTTGGTTAGGTTATTATTTACAGAGGTAGTAGAGCTTTTCTCAGCCCCCCTTCTATCTGCCTAGTGAGTCTGTATATTGATACTACCTCATATACAAACACATAAGATTACAGCCATATAGATGTTGGATTAGAGTACTCCTGATTTCAGGTTATGCATGACTAATACATGCTAGGTTACTCTCAGTTTATAGCACAGCTTAGCGCTAATATTTAGGTTTTAAGGGAGTTTATGTTTTCTATTTATTAATAAAACGTTATTATTTTACTATTAGTGGAGGTGAGTGCATCACTCAGGGATCCTATCTCTTCCGTGTTGCTCAAATGCTAATTATCCTAGATAGCACCACTCCAGGAAGTGAATTCAAGAAGCTGAGCAGGGCCCCCCTTCCCCCCCCCCTTTCCCCTTCCATATTGATACAGATTTAAAAGCTATTACAAAGGGAAGATGTTTATGAAAATGTAGAGACTTTGTGGATAGAAATTTGCAGCGGAGGTAAAAATACAGAAACAAATGTTTGTAGGCATATACTACAAACCACCAAATATCTGTGAGATTGAAGAAGCCAAACTACTTTGGCAAGTGGAGCAGGCAGCAAAACTAGGTCATGTTATACTAATGGGTCATTTTAAATATCCGGACATCGACTGAAGCAAGGAGATTAGCATTACAACTAAAAGGAAACAGATGTGTATTAAAAGACAATTACATGACCCGCATGATTGGAGAACCAACCAGGAGAGAAGCATTACTGGACTTGGTAATATCAAACAAGGTTCTTAAAATCTTTTATTAAACACATCTATTACATAATAAGCAAAATAATAAGACAACCACTATGTGGCTAAAACAGGGAGGGAGGGGTGGGGGGTGGCAGCAGGAAAAGGGGGGGAGAAATAGTATAGGTATATTTACCAGTGTGTAAAAGAGCCAAAGAAACACCACCAACACAACTTTTAGTCGATAGACAGCATAGATCAATTGATAATGATAAAACAATACGTTATATTGGCACCTTCAATAACCAATGGCAGGAGTTAAGGAACATCCTTAACAAGCATTGGCACATTTTACGCAATGATTCGGATTTAAAACAGGTATTGAAAGAGTCACCGACGATGACCTGCAGGAGGGCACGAAACCTGAAAGACAGACTGGTACATAGTCACTTTAAAGACAAGAAACAAAGAACATGGTTAGGGGATAGGAAACCTACCGGTTCATACCCTTGTGGCCGATGCAGGGCTTGCCCCTTCATGAAAGCCACTAAGACAATTCCCAACCCACCTAACAAAGATCATGTTCTTAAGGACTTTATCAACTGCCTGTCAGTGGGTGTAGTGTATCTCATCACCTGTAGATGTGGCGTGCGGTACGTGGGCAAAACCCATAGAGCCCTTAAGGTGAGGGTTCTCGAACACCTGGGGTCTATTAGGAACACCCAAGACACCCCGGTCGCGCGCCACATCCACAACGAACATAATGGTGACCCACAGTTCCTCACGTTTTGCGGCATTGAGCATATACCTTGGGGCCCCCGAAAGGGCAATTGGGACAAACGTCTGCTGCAGCGTGAGTGCCAGTGGATATTCACGCTGCAGACGCTACAGCCCAATGGTATGAATGAAGGATGTATCTATTCTTCATTTCTCTAGACCATCACATCGCCTTGCTCGAAACAGTGGGAGCACACACCACTTGTTTTATTTATTACCTCCCTACAAGGAAACATACAGATGGTTGCACCAGGATTATTATATGGGTTACAGCACTCTGGTTACCTTATTGATGGTTTTTAACCAGATGGATACAGCAGGGGCAAATGGTATATAGTGGAGTCCTCAACTCCCTGTGACCGTATTGACTATTAGAGGCGGTCACTTAATTGTCCTCACACTCCTACATAACTGACAAGAAATATTCTATCCGGTCACCACAACAGTATGTGTTAAATATAAAGATCTATAGACCAGGAGTCAGATGTATAGTGTTAATGGTGTATACGATACTATCCCTTTAACATATGTGGATAGGTTTTAGACCACAGGTATACACCCGGGATATACAATATATAGTGGAGTCTTCAACTCCCGTGACCGTATTGACTACTAGGGGCGGTCACCTAACTGTCCTCATACTCCTACACAACTGACAAATAGAAGCAATATTCTACTTAGTCATTATAACAGGATGTGTCAAATATGAGGATATGTAGACCAGGAGCCAGATGTGCTGTGTTGATGGCGTATATGACATTATCTGTTTATCAGATGTGGGCAATACATGTAATCTCCTGATGCAACCATCTTTCTACTACCTGTTACCTCACGGATCATGTTTTAATAATTTTAGTACTCCTCACTTGGACCACTTCACTCTACGATGCCACCAGGTGGTGCTTAAACCAATCCTGTTGTTATGAGATTATTGAAATACTCATATTTCTCCTTTTAGTTGCATAGAGCAACATATGAATACATAGGTAGATACTGCATGTCACATAGTATGTCTAAACAGCCCGTACAGGGTTAACTGAAACACGCGATCACCTTCAACTCCTACCTTTCGTGCGTTGATAGGTCCACACAGGGCGTTCCGCCCCTGATCTTCCGCATAAATAGAAGGAGAGACAATCTCCATAACCACTCCCATTAACCTGACGAAGCGCCATTGGCGTGAAACGTACGTCGGTACGTGGTACGTGATGACGTCGATGGTCCCATGTCATCAGTGAACGCGGAAGCGGGGGTAACGTGTGGTATGAGACTGCAGTCCCTAGCTACTCGGGACGACCAGGTTGTATGTCTCCCGTGAGCGGTATAGCTTAAACGTAAACCACCCAATCGTGTAGTATTTTATTGTCAGGAGTACCCAGATAATATATCGTGGGCATTACGGAGCATGAGCTATGGGTTTATAAGCATTATTGATGCCATAAAGCTGTAAGATACTTACATGCAGGCACAACACTGTATGATCAGTATAAATATAGTGCTCATTTATAGCCAAATATTATACCTTTTTTGTTTTTTTTTAGATACATAAATACCAGATATACCAAGGGTATTTAAGGAATATAGCGTGTCGAAAACTCATGTGATGGTTTAAATTAGTAGCAATTACCTAGAAATTGATTAACCTATGGGTAATGTACTAACCTGATATGAGTAGGAGTCACACACTCCATAACTGATATTTTGGAGACGTTTTCCTGGTATACTTTACTTTGAAGCAATCAGGTCCACACCACACTGGTAAATATACCTACACTATTTTTCTCCCCCTATTCCAGCTGCCACCCCCACCCCTCCCTCCCTGTTTTAGCCACATAGTGGTTGTCTTATTATTTTGCTTATTATGTAATAGATGTGTTTAATAAAAGATTTTAAGTATTTTAGGCATGGCTATGGGGGAAACCCCAAGGATTGAATCATTCCTAGCCAATTATATATGATAATAGTGAGTGCACATAGGACTCTTTCAGGCCACATCTGTGACCTTTTCCGTATCCAGTTATACCACATTCCCGTATGCACCCTATTTTCCTTACACATATACCTACAAATTGCCGGAGAGCGGTAGACATCCCTTCCTGTTTATAATATCAAACAATGTAGAAGTAATAACAAATATTTAGGGAAAATTTGGGAAACAGTGATCATAACATGGTCTCATTTGAAAAACTGTCCAAAACCATATTACATAGGATTAACAAAGAGTCTTAGGGGCCTATGCAGAGAGCAGCGAATTTTAAAATTGGCGAATTTATTAAAAAGTAGCTTTTTTGGAGAGTTTTAATCTCCATATGCAGAAAAGTGCGAATTCTGCTATGTTTAACATGGATGCGTGTGGCGAGTTTAAATTGGCGAGATGCGCGCTTCAGAAATGTGTTAAAACAAATTCGCGCCTTTTTTTTTCCCTTTGCAATGGCCGCGAGCGGCAGTTTTTTTTGGCGAGGCAAAACGGAGACAATCGCGGCATTTTATTGGTGCGAACAGCCGCTAGATGCCGTTCGCGCCTCTCTGCATACGGATATTTTTAAAACTGGCGAGATTGAGGTTCTCGCCAGCCGCGAGGCGAGTTTTACAAATAGAAAAGAAAAATTGGCGCGTTTTTCGGAACTCGCCATTTTCTGCTGCTTTCTGCGCGATTTTCTCCAAAAAATGGCGAATTTCGAAATAGCGCTGCTCTCTGCATAGGCCCCTTAGTGTTAGAAAGGCAGATTTTAGTAAACTATGGAAAAGTCTACAAGAAATACATCGGAATTAAGTTCCTGCAGGAAAAAATATGGATGAAAAATGGGCAGTCTTTAACAGGTGTACCTAAGAGATACGTCAAACAGGTAAGAGGAAGAAAAGGAAAGGAACAGGCAGGCATTTAGATTCTTAAAATCAGAAGGAGCGAAGGAATGATATCAGAATTCCAAGGAAGGAAACAAAAGTTGTGGAAGGGAATCGGATTAGGAAAAAAATGAAAACGTAAAATGGATTGCAATAGAAAGCAAAATCAACCCTAAAAAAGTTCTTAAAGTACATTAATTACACAAATTAGAAAAGAGAATATATGACCGTTTCAGTGTGAGATGGGACGACAAATTATTGAAGATAAGGTGAAGGCGGAGTTATGAAATCAATTATTTGCCTCTATTTATCAAGGAGGAGTCAATTGCAAAAATATTGCAGCAGGAGAAAGCCACAAACTCAATATTGATAAACATTTGGTTAACAGAGGAAGAGGTGCAAAAAGTGGCTTGATAAACGTAAGGTAAATAAAGCACCTGGCCCAGATGGAATGCACAAAAGGGTTCTTATTATGCCAAGTTCAGTAATAACCAGTTATATTTAATATTCAAGCACTCCATTTCCACAGGCTCAGTACCACAGGATTGGCGTAAAACAAAAGTGGTGTCTACATTTTTTTTTTTTTATATATAAAAAGGGAGCTAGATCACAACCAGGTAATTAGAGACCTGTACGCCTGACATCAATAGTGAGGCAGCTACTTGGAGGTTTAGAAAAGGATAATATTCAGAAATGCCTAATGGATAACAAAAGTAATAGTCAGTATGATTTATGAAGGATAGGTCATGCCAAACTGGTCTTATGCATTTTATTTGAGGTGGTAAGTAGGAATGTAGACCAGGGCAATGCAGTTGATGTGGTCTACTTAGATTTTGGAAAGGCTTTTGATACGGTTTGCACTTGTTTTGAAAACTGGTTGAAGGATAAACAACAGAGAGTTGTCATACGTGGAAATTGTTTAGGTTGGGCTAAAGTTGCAAGTGGAGTAACTCAACGTTTGGTACTGGGGCCACTGCTTTTTTACTGATTTATTAATGACCTTGAGGTTGGCATAGATAGCAAAGTCTCCATCTTTGCTTTTGACACTAAATTGTGTAAGGTAATACAATCAGAGAAGGGTGTAATTTCTCTACAGGACTTTGATAAACTGGAAAATTGGGAAGGTAAATGGCAGATGAGGATTAATACAGATAAATGTAAGGTTATGCATTTGGGAAGCAAGAATATACAAGGCGACTTTCAAATTAATTGGAACTAAATTAGGAAAATCCTTGATGGAGAATGATTTAAGAATGCTTGTAGACAGCAAGCTTGCAGTAGTGCCAAGTAAAATATAGGGGAGCACAAATCTAAAGTGTTGGTGATTATATAGTGGAAACACCCACAGTTATTAACTCAACAAGTTGATAAAATAACCCAAATTGACTGGTTATAAAGAAAATCCTTCTATAACAAACAGGTTAAAATTTCAGCCAGGTGTTCTCGGTGAATTTTCAGTAGATCTTGTAATCAGTAGAGGGATGTGCATCTCAAAGGAAGCAAAGAGCAGGATACAGTGCAGGCAGTTTCAAAATATTTATATATAATTAAAAGTAAAGCACATCAGATTGTGCACTCCCAATGTGAAACAAAGTTCAAAGCATTGGTTTAAAGCGTTATACTCTATTCAGAGTTACAGCCAACTCACCGCCGCCAGTCTACCCTCTGTGGCTGAGAATAGGGTCCGTAGCATCACGTCCGGTTCTCTGAGCTCCAATCACAGTGGAAAAGCAAGGACAGGAACAGTGCAACCACACAGGCAACGCCCCTCCAAGCAGGCAGAGGATAATGCACCTACTCTACGCGTTTCGCTTCTCAGCTTCGTCAGGAGTATGAAGTAGGAAGTAGCTGCAAAGGGAAATAAGATTATCTTACTTTATCTATTATCTAACTTTACCCAGGGTTTATGTGCCGGTTTTTCTACTGAATACACGCTGTTTTTTGTACCTTTGAGTGTGCTGTCTCCTTCTTGCTTCGTGATCCTGGATCTACTCGGTAAGGAACATATATATATATATATATATATATATATATATATATATATATATATATATTCACATGAAATTCAGTCAGCACGCTGTAGTTGAAAATGTAGTAATAGCAGATGCTAGTCCCATAGAGAGTAAATATGATACGAACCAATCCAAAGACCAGTAAAGAGACAGCAGACCGCTCAGGGTTAATCCAAAAGTCTATATTCACAACATGAAATACACGTAAGCCAACGTTTCGGTCCCACAGAGAGACCTTCCTCAGGGCCGTGAGGAAGGTCTCTCTGTGGGACCGAAACGTTGGCTTACGTGTATTTCATGTTGTGAATATAGACTTTTGGATTAACCCCGAGCGGTCTGCTGTCTCTTTACTGGTCTTTGGATTGGTTCGTATCATATATATATATATATATATATATATATATATATATATATATATATATTGTGAAAGCTTAGAAATAAGATCAATAAGACAAGGGTTCAAAGTAACACATGAGTTTATCTGTACCAAGGCACAATTTGGAGACAAGAGTTCAAAGAAAGAACTCAGGCCTCTGAAAACATATTGCTTAGTATCACATTTTTATACATTTCAAAATGAGTAATACACCCCTTAAGGGGGCTGGCTTACAGATAAGTGATGATATGATGACATGCAAAAATATATTAGTTGATACATATATATGCTTTACATTGCTATATTCTTATCGATAATTTACCATAATGTGGGCCTCTTAACCATGTGACATAAGGGAGTTACTCTGTTCAGCCCTGTATGTGACTGTATCTGTGAGATAACAACTACACTATGGTCAGCAGAATTATCTAAGACACGAGAAACCGCTTACGAATGCTATTTCAATTCTTGCCTGCCTTGTAGGAATTAAAAAGGGTTAGTTATATCTAGGAGCGATACTCTGCAGATTCAAACATTCACAGTTCATTCATTCATTCACTAATGAGACAAATATACATTCATATAGCAAACACTCAGAAAATGGTGGTTTAGGCCAAAATGGAGGTGATGATAGCCACTCACATTATCTCAATCTTCACAGTCCTCTCTTTTTATTCTTGAAAACATAGTCTTTTAAGGATAATTCAGATAAAACTCAGAAGCGTTGCACTGGCCTGGAGGGCCCCAATTTGCATGGCTTCGATAGTTCTGGAAACTCACAGAGCTGCTGGCTATCATCTCAGCCAGGTTGGTCTTTCTGCCATCATCTTCATCTGTATTCCATTGAGGAGGACAGACTTTTCCTTCTGAGATTGCATCTTCCGTAGTGTCGTCTGTGATCAGTGGCATGGCCTGGGTAGAGGGTTTTACACACCTTTGCAGTATGGATTTACTGCACATGACACAGTCATACAAAACAATCAGAACTGCAAACACACAGACAAATCCATCCATCAGTTTCGCTTCTAGAAAACCAACCAACATGGTAATTCCTAACGAAACTCACCTCTTATCTCCACCTTTCCTTAATCTCTCCTGTATCTCTGCGATCTTCTCTACCTCATGCTCAATCTTACCACTTTGATCTCTAAATAACATAACATTGCTCTTTAACTCGGGCACACACGCTAAAATATAGTCCAGAGCCATTCTATTCTGTAGGGCCATTAATCTAATCTGTACCTGTTCTTGATTAAGTAAATTAATGAATGTAGTTGTATGATTGAGAACATCATCCAGTACATCCGTAAGTACATTGAGCCTGTCTTATAGCAACTCAACTCCTACATTAGGAAATAAGCAAGCCCAAAATTGTTCTTTCCATAGACTACTTTTCAAACCCTGTGTGTTGGAAGTGGCTCTGCTATTCCTGATCCTGCCAGTGGGTCATTGTAAAGGCAGGTACAACTGTACCTAGATAGCAGGACCCTGTCCAACCACCTGGTAATACTCTGTAGGCCCATTTTCCACAAAGCCAATACACTCCCCTAGGTAAACTAGAATTTGTGCAAGCACTTTTTACTATATTAATTAAAACTGAAAAATTAAGGCTACATCCTCCCTGTAAATTTTTAGTTCAGGGCTGTAAATACATTTTCATACAAGTTTCATTAGTTGGTGGAGACACCTGACCCATAAATTGATTTGTTGTTCCCAGTGTAATTTATGTAAAATCCACCTAAAGGAACCTCATTTACCAGTGGAATTCGGTTTAAAAGTTTCCTGTAAACAAATTCAAATTAACATTTCATCATTTTAAATTCGGCATTAGTGTAAGGTATCCCTACTCAAGGGGTTAAATGTAATTCTCTTTTACGTCATTGGGGGCCACTAGAGTATGGGAGGGATACATTGTATATATTCCCTTGTGACCCATTAACCTGTGCAGCATTGTGCAAGATTGTATGATTGTCTGCAAACTGATGTGACCATAAAACAATAAACATTACAAATATTTCAAAACTGATCATCCCTTATCATCATCTGGATGGTGTAGGCTGATCTTGCCTAGCGGGGCATACATCTTAAAACACACTCTAAAGCATAAAAAAATAATATTGAGTCCTGAAAAAACAAATTGTTCATTTAAGTCCGGGCCTTGATAATATTGAGTTCAGAAAAAGCAAATTGTTCGTTTAAGACCAGGCCTTGCCTGAAGTCTTAATTCCTCGGTGGTTAAATGTTCTAGGATTATTGTGCCTAGATACACTAACAGTTGGTAAAAAACGCTGGCTTGATTATTCTTTGTCTTTGTTAGCTGTTTACGGTGGTGCCGGCACTTTTTTCTTGCGATGATGCTGCTTTGTATTCTCCTTGGTAGACTGTATAGGCTGCACCTAAGTTTGGAGAGACTTAAACATTTGATTAATAAAAGCACAAGGAGAGCGCTTTTAGCCACTATAATTTAGTATCAGCACAAATTTTTTGTTTTTCACCACTATCTTGGCATCCGCGTATAAAATAAACACAAAAAATACCTTGCTCACCAATTACAAAAGAAAGAAATCAAAGGGGCATAGGAAAGTATCGTAAGAGAACACTGATAAGTGACAAGAGGTTGTCACTAAAAGTCCCTAAAGCTTGCACTCATTGTAAACTGTAAAATATACATAAAGTACCAGTTAAATAACTAATACCACTAATATCAAATTTATTACAGACCAAATGGGAAATATCCACATAAACTTAACTATAACACAACTAAAACGTATACAACTAAAAACTTACAAAATGCATAAAATGACAACTAATAAATCATAAATAAAAGAGTCCCCATGTGAACTAAATGGACAGTATACAGTAAACAAAAATGCTATTATGAACACGAGTGTAAAGCCCTATCAGAACATGAGGGGCCAGTGACCATAATATACTAACAATGCTAATTAGCTTCACCACAAAACACTGCGTAGTAGCAGCTCATCACAATAATTCTTAGTTCCCAAACAGACTCAAAATAAAGCTATCCAATAGTTACGCTGGAAAATGTAAAGAGATGGTGTATATCCCTCTCTACATGAATATTCATGAAATAACATGTTGCTATGTGTAGCAATGAGTAGACAGCACCAAAACACAACACAATATGAATGGAGTCATATCGGCAAGGAATATTCAAGGATAAATAACAAAACAACACACATAAGGTAATGTTGCAATTAACAAAATAGGCAGAGTCCGCATATAGACAGGTGTGTAATGGAAAATCATATAAATTATCCTCTCTTTTGTTCATATGCAAATCCTATGACATGTGAACAATATACGACAAAGGATGATGGAATTTAAAACATCAGCAGCTTGAGATTTAAATATATATTTATCATGAATTTGACAATAGCTACTGCTTTTAAAAAATAAATTCTAGATAGCCTACAGTTGCATTCTTTAAAATGAGAGGCTATAGATCAGGGTTCAAATTAAGACACCTTTTGGAGGGAAAGGAGAGGTAATGGTTAAAAGTTATAAAAATACATCACATATGCAGTTAACTTTATAGGAAAAATTATTTCATATCTGATTTTATGCTTACTTGTTTATATTGTACGCTTTGTGAAGTACTGAGTATACTTTTGACACTATTCAAATACGGAAATACATATTAAATATTATTGTATTGTTAATGAAACAATTATAACAAATAGCGTTAAAAAACATCTCCTAATTAGAACAAATAGAATTGAAATGTGTTTACTGGTTTCTGCGTAGAGGTAATTTGGATACTGCATGTGGGGATTATAACCCCTTCTTGTAATAATTCCTACATAATGGGAGCTATGCCATCTAAAGCATTTCATAAACTATGAGGTATTTATTCTAAAATAGATTCAAAAAACAGAAAGCACAATAAATAAGCATAATTTCACATTTCTCTGATACAGAGCAAAATGAACTTTACAAAAAATAAGATAAAAACCCAAAACAGACCTGTTTGACCCTGCAAACTCAGTCCCAAAAATAAATAAATTACAATATCATTCTCTTTCCCTATACTATAACTAAGCTGCTTTTAAACATTTCTTTTTTTTTTTTTTCTCAGTTTCTAGTTAACTTTTCATGTCTGGAACGTGGTCTTTGTACCTTCCTTAAGCTGGAGGAGGGGGGCCAGCCCACTTGGCTGCTTTTAACCTTCCCTCTTTTAAATGACTACTGTTCAAAAATCAGACGAGCAGTGTATTTAAGAAAACAAACCGTTAGTTTCCTATTATAAGTTTGAACAGAAAAACCTTGATAACACAAAAACAAACACAAAACCATCTTTGCAACCCTTCTTATAAAACATAAATCTTATTGTTTTATTTACTATATATTTATAATTCCTTATCTTTCTTACACACACCCACACAGACACATACACGCGTTCTCTGAGTTTATCTTCCATCAACATTCATTCTTCTTTCTACAAAACTCCAACACGATCTTAATCTTGTGGGCCAGAGTAAAACTTAATAAAGCTTCCTTACTCCATAAGATCAGACTCTTTCTTTTTGTTTAAATAAAAAATAAACATTTACTTTTTAAAACTTTGCATTATAGATATACCTTGCTTTTAGTCCTGACTTCTCTAAATCAGCACATGCAATTTAAATTTAAAACTTCATTTAAATATTGTAACACAGTATTTCCTACGCCCAGGAAAAAATGTGCTTCAGTGAAAAAATACAAATTCATATTTGAGTCAGGGTGAAATGACTTATTTTTACAACTGCCAAATTTTCATTCTCTTTTAAAATATTACACTAACAGACTTTAACATACAATACTTCCTAGGTTTATTTTAAATGCTACTGTCATGCCTTGTAAATGGCAGCAGGCTTAATACACTTTGACAAAAGGGTTTAAACTTAAATGACCCTTTTACAAGAGATTATTTGTTATTTTTATGATTAGTACAACAAGTGACAATGTGAAGCGCTATGTACACTAATGGCGCTATATGAATAAAGACATTCATACATACATACATTAACTATCAGAGTGGCATACAAACACTTTACTCCATGACATGTATATTATTATGCCATCAAACTAGTTACTATCTGAGCTTTCTTAGATAAAAACAAACAAAAAACATTTAAAGAGGATGTCCTCTTTTTCTTCCATGCAGTATTAATGCATTCATTCCTAAAAAACTACTTTAACATTCTTAAATTCAAGCCATTTCTTCCTAGGTCACTAATTAACTTCCATGTCTCACAGACATGCAACTCCTTTTCAGTGAAAAAGGGTGAGAAAAGGGGGAAGAGGAAAAGGGGATCAGAAAAAAGGGGGGTCCACTAATGCTACAGTTATTTTTAAAACCGAGCCTGATATGTTTCACTTTCCTTCTTATTCAATATATTCTGCGTCACTAAATATCCATTTTTAAAACATTTTATTGCCATAAAGTCCACACATAATTTCAAGGGACGTACCCTGCGCCGGCGACTGAGAATGTAGGTTCCCCATAATTCTCCTGTATTACACAGATCAACGTTAGCTGACCATGTACCAATAAGGTGCCCAACACTTGGTAGAATATAGAGCTAAGGAGCAGTGGTCTTAAAAAAATAAAATAGTCACCTGTTGCTCCTTAACAAAATCTTCTCTTTGCAAGTTTTTTGAGACTTACCACCTTATTATCTGCAGTATTATACCTTCTGAGCCCTGAATTGGCCTGCCATTTAGCATAAAGTATAATCTGACCTATCCCCGATCAACGTTAGTCAATCGGGTACCAATAAGGTGCCCCACCACTTGGTATAATATAAGTAGAATATAGAGTTAAGGAACAGTGGCCTTAAAAATAGTTACCTGCTGTTCCTTAACAATAGTTCTCTTCCCAAGCTTAGGAAACTTTCCACCTTATTAACTATTACACCTTCTGAGCCCTGAATTGGCCTGCCATTTGGCATAAGGTGTAACCTGAGTTTATGGCAATAATATAAAAACAACAATAACAATACCTGATCAGTATAATATTGATAAACTCACGTGATACAGGGTGTCCCGTCACTCAGGTAGGTTGCCCATAAAGAACAAACTGTCTACAGATTACTCAAACTTTAATCTAACGGCTTTTTCTGTTAAAAAGGATAAAGCCATACCTTATTCCAAGTGTGCACGTTTGAGTAATGTAGGCAGTTTCTCCGTCTGGGTTTCCTGGTCCCGAGATGTTGGGTGTCCCTTTCAAGGGCCGCCATCTTTGAAAGCTTAGAAATAAGATCAATAAGACAAGGGTTCAAAGTAACACATGAGTTTATCTGTACCAAGGCACAATTTGGAGACAAGAGTTCAAAGAAAGAACTCAGGCCTCTGAAAACATATTGCTTAGTATCACATTTTTATACATTTCAAAATGAGTAATACACCCCTTAAGGGGGCTGGCTTACAGATAAGTGATGATATGATGACATGCAAAAATATATTAGTTGATACATATATATGCTTTACATTGCTATATTCTTATCGATAATTTACCATAATGTGGGCCTCTTAACCATGTGACATAAGGGAGTTACTCTGTTCAGCCCTGTATGTGACTGTATCTGTGAGATAACAACTACACTATGGTCAGCAGAATTATCTAAGACACGAGAAACCGCTTACGAATGCTATTTCAATTCTTGCCTGCCTTGTAGGAATTAAAAAGGGTTAGTTATATCTAGGAGCGATACTCTGCAGATTCAAACATTCACAGT
Organism: Ascaphus truei; assembly: GCF_040206685.1. Taxonomy (NCBI): domain Eukaryota; kingdom Metazoa; phylum Chordata; class Amphibia; order Anura; family Ascaphidae; genus Ascaphus; species Ascaphus truei. Next base: position 78,394,415 of record NC_134490.1, on the reverse strand, counting down.
TCATTCATTCATTCACGAATGAGACAAATATACATTCATATAGCAAACACTCAGAAAATGGTGGTTTAGGCCAAAATGGAGGTGATGATAGCCACTCACATTATCTCAATCTTCACAATATATATATATATATATAGAACAGTCTTAATTTTTAAAGAAATGAAGTGCTTATTCCCATTATGTGTTACATTATTATGCTGTGTATTACTGCTGTGAAGTGCTATGTACATAAATGGTGCTATATAGATAAAGATAGACATAACGGGCAACACTTTCTCTTGGTTATTGTTTCACAACTTACTCAGTTTGTCGAATACAATAACAAATATGCTTTACTGCACAATGGGGGTTATCCATTTAATTGCAATGGTGCTAATTGTGGCACTATCACATGGGGGGGGGGGGGGGGGGGTTCTGTGCAATAGTGCCCCGATTAGCAGTTGTAGTTTAAGAATTAACCCAAAATGTTATTTGTTTAGAGAATCTCTTCTCTTACATAAGTGACAGAGCAATAATGTATCTCACTTTCATATAACTGATCTCTCTGTGGGGGTACCCAGGGCTCTGTCCTGGGACCTCTTCTCTTTTTTCTGTACACACTCTCTCTAGGTGACCTAATAACATCTTTTGGGTTTAATTATCACCTCTATGCCGACGACACACAAATATACTTTTCAACACCTGACCTTACACCTGCTGTACAAACCAAAGTTTCTGAATGTTTCTCTGCTATATCATCCTGGATGGCCCTCCGCCAACTTAAACTCAACATGGCTAAAACAGAGCTCCTCATACTTCCTCCCAAACCTGGCCCTACTACCTCCTTCCACATTACTGTTGGAACTACAATCATTCACCCAGTAGCCCAAGCACGCTGCCTAGGGGTCACACTCGACTCCTCTCTCACATTCACCCCTCACATTCAAAACATTTCTAAAACTTGTCGCTTTTTCCTCCGCAATATAACTAAGATACGCCCTTTCCTCTGTTGTTCGACTGCTAAAACTCTGACTCAGGCCCTCATTCTCTCCCGTCTTGATTACTGTAACCTCCTGCTGTCTGGCCTTCCTGCCTCTCACCTGTCTCCCCTACAATCTATCCTAAATGCTGCTGCCAGAATCACTCTACTCTTTCCTAGATCTGTCTCAGCATCTCCCCTCATGAAATCCCTCTCCTGGCTTCAGATCAAATCCCGCATCTCACACTCCATTCTTCTCCTCACTTTTAAAGCTTTACACTCTTCTGCTCCTCCTTACATCTCAGCCCTAATTTCTCGCTATGCACCATCCCAACTCTTGCGTTCTGCTCAAGGATGTCTACTTTCTACCCCCTTTGTATCTAAAGCCCTCTCCCGCCTTAAACCTTTTTCACTGACTGCCCCACACCTCTGGAATGCCCTTCCCCTCAGTACCCGACTAGCACCCTCTCTATCCACCTTTAAGACCCACCTTAAGACACACTTGCTTAAAGAAGCATATGAATAGCACTGTGGATAATACTGTGCACATGATACATAAAGCTTGGCCCCCTGCAGACGCACTTACCAGAACTCCCTCCTACGGTCTCTGTACGTTCTCCCTACCTACCAATTAGAATGTAAGCTCCTCAGGGCAGGGACTCCTCTTCCGAAATGTTACTTTTATGTCTAAAGCACTTATTCCCATGATCTGTTATTTATATTATCTGTTATTTATTTGATTACCACATGTATTACTACTGTGAAGCGCTATGTACATTAATGGCGCTATATAAATAAAGACATACAATACAATACAACAGTGTAGTGGATATAACAAATATGGTTTAACATGTCGCTTGGATAGAACTATGATTTTACTTACGCTAAAAAAATGTCCCCATTTGACAGATAACAAATATGCTTTAACACCATGTCAAACCTTTACCTGTCTAAACAGAAGGTAGGTTACTGCGGGGGTGCTCAAATTCAGTCCTCAATTCTCTCCCCCCTCCACAAACACGTCAGGTTTTATGGATATCCCAGCCTCAGCACAAGTGGCTCACTCGAAGACAGGGCCAGACAGAGCCACCTGTGCTGAAGCATGGACTGATTAAGCCACCTGTGCTGAAGAGATATCCTGAAAACAAGACCTGTTGGGAGTGTCTTGAGCACCCCTAGGTTACGGTACTGGAAGGCGACACATTTAAGTGCAGCAAGTGTACACTTATTTGTTGCTCTGAAGAAACGGAGTCCTAGAAAAAGAGAGGGATGAAAAGACTATGCATTAGCAAACCAAGCTAATTTTATGCATAGAATGGCAGCATATCAGGCTACAGATGGGCACTTTTTAACCTTTTCTGCATACCATGACATCAACCAAAGAGAGGAGGAAAGTTCAATGTTTGCATTTAGACGTAGTAAAAACAGCTTTAAATGTATTTCTGATAATTAATAAAAGGCATTCATCAAGATTTTAAATTAACCCATTAAACGCACTGCTGACACGGTTAGTCCAAGGAGAGATTGTACCATGGCCACCACCCCTCATTACCCTCCACTATATGTATTTATGGCCTAACAAACACATGATAGGGTTTTAGGCTGCCCTTAGAAGAAGCCGAAGAGCCACAGAGGCCAGGGACCTCCCCAGTCTCCATGTGAAAATCAGATCACAGGAGACAGGCACCATTAATTCACCTAGCAGACTATTCCTTCAAATGTGCAGTATTCTTTTCATCATTGGCATATCTTTCCCATCATCCCAGTTACAATTACCCCCCCAAATCCCCGTTCCCATCCCAACTAGTCACCCCATTACCCACACCCTCAATTCACCAAGCAGCCTCCCCCCATTTCCCTTTCCTCCCCGTGTCACCCCCATATTTCCCTCTTCAACCCGTCATCCCCCATTCACCTACATTAGCCCATCTCCCCATGTTACCCAGATTGCTTCCCCCAAAAATGCCCTAAACCGATTTAATCCGTATACTTTTAATTTAAGACCTTTCTGAGTACAGCTAGACAGATATTCGATTACATTAGATTATAAATGCCTTTAAATTAGGGCAACTATTTACCAAACTATAAATCTTTTTACTTCAAACTATGTAGGTGTTATAGGAGTTTCCTGCAACCTGTGGTCTTTAAGGGAAAGTAATCTAGGGCAGTGGTATGATTCATAGGTAGATGGAAAACTTAAAAAAAAAACACCCCGCCTAATGTGTGTACTTGGGGGGTGGGCTTTGAGGTGTTGGTGTTTTTTGGGTAGGGTATGTGTGTATTTGTAAATCACAAAACAAAAAAGGAAAAAACAAAATAGTATAATACTGCTTTTAATATTAAAAACACAAAGTATTCCACTTACATAAGTGCCTTTGTGGTGAGCATTCAGACCAACCTGGGTCATATGGACAATTGTGTTTTTAATATTCAAAGCAGTATTATACTATTTTGTTTTTTCCTTTTTTGTATATAGATATCCATTCCTTCTCTATGGATCTAGAGTACCTATCTGGAAACTAAAGTTGGTAACTTCTAATAACCACAACGCTTTACTATCACGTTGTACACGTGAGTGCAAACTTTATAGAGCTATCAGCATTGATTTCATTGATGGGGTTGACAATATTGCACTATTTGGTATTTTTACTTCTCTTCCATGTCCTGATGTGATTTGCGCACCTGTTTCTTCTTCGATTGCCGATTGGATTTGGTCTGAATCCTGTGTCGGGAGCTGCACTCTCTAAGGACAGTATATTGTTTCATGTTTGTTTTAAGTGATGTTATTTGCGCTTTACTTTTTTCTTCACCATGTGTTGTATGTTAATGCTTATACCTATTAGTGTGTATAGTACAGTATATGTATGTGTGTGTGTGGGGGTGTAATATTCATGCATGTGTTGCGGCTCTCTGAATATTTTGGAGAAAGACATTTTTTAGAAAAGGTCTCTTCCTGGAGAGGTTGCAGACCCCTAACCTAGATGAATCAAGTTAATGTAACTAAACCTTGTACAGATGTAGCCAGACTAACTTTACGAGCTACCATGGTGCCTGCCTTCCGCGCCTGTGCGATAGGAAAACCGAAAATTTTGCCCGGGTGCCCGTGCATGCCTTGCTACGCCACAGTGGGGGAGAACAAAAAAAAACAACAGAACACAAGTTGTACAAAAGTTTATTAAACCCGTCTCGTACACAAACCATATCAATACATTTTATAAAAATGGACTGAAAAAAAATACATTACTTCGTACAAAATGGTCTATTCGTCAAAAGCTTGTTTACACTGGATACAAAAGTGCAAAAGAAAAGCAGAAAAAAATACATTTCATGTTATCCTGATAATTTAGACTCACGAGGGAGTAAAAGGACTTCTCGGTGTAACTTCTAGTAAATTCAAGTAAGTTAATCTGTGGGTCAAAACCTGTTTAGAAAACCATTGCATTTTTTTAGCTTTTAAATTAGTAATTTATTTTTAGAAGTTACATGAGCAATTCATTGTACAGCAGGTTATTTTCAAGAGCACATTAATGCAATTTAGCTGTGGAGCCCGATCTAAATGGTAAAGAGTGCAAAATATAAAACCACATACTGCTCTTGTAAACATTAATCTGTTACTTGGCTGCTCATTCCAGCAGAACAATTAAGAACATGTATTCAGTAGTTCAGTTGCAAACATTAAATTAAAAATAAGTTTACATACTAAGACAATTCATGTTGATATTCGTACAATAAAATGTGTAGCAACGAAGGCCAGGAATATTTGCATTTTTCTTTAAGCTGAATGACAACCAGCAGCCAATACATTTTTATTTTGTTCAGCCACTAAAAAAAAAAAAAATAATAATATTGGTTAACCACATGCCAGCAAGAGACGTAAATCCCAACGGCACCAAAGGGATCAGAGGTCCCTTGCAATGACTATGGGTTTAATGTGGAAGCAGTACACAGAAAAGCAGGTCTTCACAAAAGTTTAGGTAGAATATATGAAAAGGAGTGTAAAATTCCCCTCCCTGCAGGGAAGAAAAAATCCAAACAAAACACACAACACTTCTCTTTGCAGCGCCCTTGTTCAGCTGGTGCAGTAATCAATGTGAGAGAGCAGCTCTCTGTGCTGGCTCGTCGGATACATCGCTTTGCATTTAGGACACTCCAAGAAACTTTCGTCCAGGAGATGTGTTCGCTTCGGGGATGGAATTTGCTTGTGTAAGGTCAGCTTGTCTTCAAAGTCAGTGTGGAAATTAGTGGATGGATCAATGTAGCAGTCACGAAGATGTGTCTACATGAGAGAAAACAGCCTTACAGTTAAACACCAATATTATCATTAGCAATGCTGCATTCACCTATTAATGTTATTATCTTTGTATAAGAAAACAAAAAAAAGCTGAACATGCTCAAACGTAAGGATTTGCATGTACGGTATATAATTATATATGGGTGCTGCAAAAATTGGGAATCAATGTGCTAAACACAACACAAAGAAGCCGAACTGTGATGCGACCCTCGGTCAATAGTCCCGCGGCCCCAGAGGAAAAATATATAAACTCTGCTAGCTGCTCAGTGCATGCGAGAGAGAAGCCTCTTCATTGCCAGACAGTGCAGGACACCCCCGCTTAGCAGCTGACATTTTCAAGGGGTGTGGGAAGGTGGGAGGAAATAAGGAAGGAGTGAGGTTCAATTAAGAGGGGGGGGAGGGGTAGGGGAGAGAGAATGTGGTGTTTAAGAAACTCAGAGTGCCATTTGAGAAATGGGAATAAATGTGGTGTGTAGAGTAAAAAAGGGCGAGTATGAGGTGTATTGTATTGTAATGTCTTTATTTATATAGCTGAAAGAATCACTCTACTCTTTCCTAGATCTGTCTCAGCGTCTCCCCTGCTGAAATCCCTCTCCTGGCTTACTATCAAATCCCGTATCACACACTCAATTCTCCTCCTCACTTTTAAAGCTTTACACTCTTCTGCCCCTCCTTACATCTCAGCCCTAATCGTCGCCGCGTGTGCGCAGGAGGCCGGCCGAGTGACGTCATCACGTCAGTGGCGCAAAACGGAACAGAAGGTAAGGGGTTTAAAAGGGTGGGTATTGGTGTATTTAGACACTCCTTGATTAAGTGCTTGGTGCACGAAACATGTAGGAGGGTGTTGCACCTCCATTTTTTTCTCTTTTATGGACGAATAAAGAATATTTTTAATCAGTTATTGACCCACTCTCTTGGCTGTGCGCTACACCCTCTATGGATGATTCTCGCTTTATGAGCAAAGCTTGACATGACGTTTGCTTCTCCAATTTTTTTTTGTTTCAATTTTTTTTTATTGAGTTTGAGAGATATACATTATACATTTATCATTTCCATGAAAGTGAAATCTAGAAACAGTCATATACATTCAGTATTTCCAAAAAAGTGGTATATAGTAACAATCCTATACATCAATTAAATTAAACAGTATTTTGAAACATGCACAATGAGTTGTCATTTATTTCGTCAGCATCTTCTTTCTGTTATTGTGTTCTAATACACTTTTCCACATCTTAATGAGGAAGCAGCCGCTTCCTTGTTTAACTCTCTGTGATAGAGTAAAGGAAAGTGGAGGGTAAAGTAGGAAAAAGGAGTGTGAGAGTAAGATGGGACGGGGAGGGGGGGGTGGACAGTCCTGTTCTTCTATGGCTCATCTTCTTGTTTGTCAAGCATCTGGCCAAATTTCCCAGATTTTATGGAATTTATCCACCTTTTGACTAAGTGTCCATCACGCTTATTTCTCTGATTCTTCTCAAAACTGTCTGTCTGGAGGGGGCATTGATCTTTTTCCATGCCGCAGCAATCGAGCATCGTGCTGCTTTTAGGACATGGTTTATCATCTTACTCTCTGGCGCCTCTAGATCCTCTATTGGTTTGGCTAGGATCATAGACAAAGGGTCCACTTCTATCTCCACCCCCCAGGAGTTCGCTTCTGCAATTTTTAACAATAGCCTGAATAGTTAAACAAAGTTTAAAAAAATAAAACCAGAGGAGATTGAGACTTCGGGATTGTGCACGATTACTCATTTTTATGGAGTAAGAATTGGGCAGACTATAACTGGAATTGGAGAGGTCTCCAACATGCCCACACTGAACATTGTCCGCATCATTATGAATTATAAAACATTTGAACATGTCTAAGTGACAGGGTCCGCACTATCACAGATGGATGAATAACTAACTCCCTTTATATATAAAAAAAAATGTAAATATACACACATACACAAATATATATTATACAAATATTCTGCACTTACCGCTGGCTCTTGCCTGGTTATCTGCTCTCTTGCCTTGCGCAGCTCTCTCAGAACTTTATACAGCTGTTGCTGAACATTCTGCCGGTCAACTTTCTCATTCTCAAAGTCTGAGGTGCACCTCTGGATCTGGTTATTGGAGAAAGCCAAATCTCTAATCAAAATACATGTTCTGTTTGTACAAATGTGCAACTATACTGTAGCTGCCAATAAATTGTCATTTAAAAGATTTTAACGCATTACTAACTCGTGAGTAATTTAAAGAGGATATATAATTCTATACTGTACTGTACATAAACATCTCAACACTTGCCAACTAACAACTTGGCACTTTAAAGAAATAACTAGGTAATTACTTTTTATACCATTTGATGATCTACTCCAACCCTGGACTCGTTTTGTGACTCTTAATACGCTCCAGACATAGGAAAGACAGAGGTGGCTTCTTTACTACTACAAGTACAGTGCCTACTAGAAGAACTAGAAGTATTGGATGGCAACTTTGCAGGATACTAATGAAAAGTTAATGTCAGGACCCAAGTGCAATTTGGTAAGTAACCACTGCTTTGATCGATAGCAAACTGATGTGAAGTACAAGGTTTGCTTAGCATCCCAATGATTCACATCCGGGGGACACACACAGAATATAACAGATGGGATAAGTGCATCTAGACAAATGTAATCTTGGGTGAAAGGAGTACCTGCTCTGTAGAGCTTACAATCTAATTATTCAGTGGTGTTAAAATAGGGGGGGGGAGAAAAAGGAAGCAAAGGAAGGATAACAATGTATTGCAGGGCTAGGAAGTACAAACTGGCTCACACGCCTAATAAGGTCCTTACAGAATCTTAAACAATAGCAAGGCCTATGGATACATTTCTAACACAATAACTAGTTGTGTCCTCTTGATACTGAAAAGTACTCGGCCGTGTAAATCTGTATTTACAAAAGAGTACCTGTTGTTCCAATGCAGCAACTCTTTTTTGTTCCTCCTGCCATTTCAATGAGGACTTGTGCAGCACTTGAACCTAGAAATTCAAAACACACATTAAACTTTGCTAGGTGTGTGATACACACACACACACACACACACACACACACACACACACACACACACACACACACACACACACACACACACACACACACACAATTATTAGCACATTGAATCTATTGATTGCATTCGGTCTTGGGTGGGGTCTATTTCTTTGCCAGTCAGGCATCTGTTGTCTCAAGAGGGCACTGTTTGTTACCGCTCCTGGTTTAATGGATTCCTGGGTTCCTAGTCCACCGAGGTTTATCATGTGCTCTGACTTATATATACCTAGTCTATACGTGTTCAGTGTTCGTGCCGCATTAACCTGCATCATTTAGATATCTTCAGGCTGCTCAATGACTAGTTATACATTTTTTTAATATTAATTTTATTATGTGTCTCCATCTTTGTTTTTGTTCAAGAAATTTTTTATTTTTTGCTTACAATCTTGAATGCCCCCTTTCTGTGGAGTCTCTGCAATTCCTGTCTTAGGAGTTGTTCCTATCTCTTTTGCATCATAAACATGGAGATGTATTGAGATAGTGACTATTTCTTTACATTTCCGATGCCTCCCCAAAGCTAGGCTCTATAGAAGTATTTTAACTATTAATGACTGGTCAGGGAAGAGCCTGCATAGTATGTATATGGCAGTTATTTTTGTGAGGTGTAATAGAAACACTGGTCCTAGTTCTCTTGCTCGAATCGGAAACAGCTTTGAATAAAAGTAAAGATACCCACAAAAACATGTTCGTTTCATCTCTCCGCATGGTACTCAACAGGAGTTGTAGCTCTAATACAACGTTGTTCCAAGATCTTACCAAATGCTTTTAAGAGCCTGCTTTATGAATCAACAGGATGAATATATAATGCAAGTCTACTAGGATTCACCTGCGCTGAAAGTTCAGAGGATCTTCTCATTTCTTCTTCTAGCTTCTCTCTGGATAATTCAAGCTCAATCTTCAATCTCTGCATTTTATCCTGCAGGCGTTTCTTCTCGTCGTGTCGCTGCTGCCGCTCGCTGTCTCGCACGGATTGCAGGGCCGCCGTTAAATCCTCCACTTCTTTATTTTTATCCTCGTGTTCCACTCGCAGGGCAGAAAATTCAGTACTTAACTGGGCTCGGACTTTCCGCTCGCCCTCGAGATCTTTCTTTGCCGTGAGTAAAAGCCGGTCGTAGTATTTTTGCTTTTCTTCTTGCCGAACTAAAAAAAGACGAGTATATTTATCAGTTCTGTACCGAGTGTATGTTGATCCTTGAAGTTTGGGAAAAGGGGTGTATATCATGTGTCTTCGCATCAATATATCAAGGTATTCCCCGCTTGTATGGATGAACAATTGTTATGTTTTATTATATTACTCTAACAATGTATTCAGTTCTGTACACAGAACTTTGTAAGCATACTGACGTGACTCATTGTGCCTTCAATCTAAATGTTGGCGTCTGATGCACAGGGAGATAAAGTAACTCGTCCCAGGTCTCACATAGCCGACAGAACCATGGTGTTCATGCCACTGAGCTACTCCGACAACATTATATGGACCAATGCACATAATATAATGGCACAAATCCAATTCTGGGCTGTCATGTTTCTCAAATAAACGGGGGAGAAAAAAAAAACTATAGTAGTCATTATGTGCCCATGCAGAGAATTGGCAAAAAAAAATAATGCTCCTCAAACCTCACCACTTCCGGTAAAAAGGGTACATTGGAAGGGACCTGCAATGCTTTACAATGCACCACTGGCTCCTTTACAGTAGTAACATAGGAGTCCCAGCACATTCATTTGAGAGCTCAGACACAATTGCCCTGCCCCACACTCTTGGGGTATGGATCAAGGACGTTTTGGAGCAAAGAAAGTGTGTTTTGACACACTTGCTCCTTTTTTGGTGCACAGTGGAGTCAAAATGTACAAAAATGGTTTCTTCAAGTAGTGTAGATTAGAAGACAGAACGTTCTGCTGCATTAAACTTGGTGTATTCTGATGCAGGTAGGAAAACATACAATGCACAGAGGTGCACAGTTTCACACAACTCATTATAGCTTGTATCATGCAACTCCACCCCAACACCTCCTTTTGATACTCCCCAAACTGCAAGCAGACACATTTGGACACGAAAAAAGTTCTTGAGACACTGATGCATAAATGCACAAGACTAAAATTACACTAGGCATTAGGCTTTCTCCACAATTGCCTTGATAGATAGGATAGATAGTCCCCTATGTTTTGGTGATAATAGCCTTGAGGGAATTAAGGAGAAAGCAACAGTAAACAGCACTACATTTTAAAGAGTCCTAATGCATCTTTGGTGTCTAAATTAAGAGGTTTCAGCTGGCTGGAAGACTTCAGCGATACTTATAATTGCAACATGTTAGTGTTCAGGTGTTCTGTTACTGACTATAAGTGACTGCAAGCAAGATAACTGGACTTTTTCAAGTTCCTTAGATAGGATTAATTAAAGGGAAGTACCACTGTCCATTAGGGTCACATGGGAACAGGCCTTGAAGGGGTCTATTACCCTAAAGCGTTACCCCCCCCCCTATTATAAATCACCAATTGCGGTTTGTGTTTCCATAGTTGTATAGTGTTTGCTCTCTATGTGTTAGTCCTGTACAATTTATTGGTAATTTGCTGTATTTTGCATATTTTCTTTGCACTTTTCTCTTCTTGTTCTGGTTGTTATGTGGTGGATGTGCAGTGCATTTCTGTTGCTATATCTTCTGGCTTTCAGCTACCTTATAGTACACCTTGTTTTATTTTACTGTTCCTTTACACCGGCACATCAGCATGTTCCTGTATGCTCTGGGTATTACACTTGCAGCAGTTAGGTTCATTATAACTAGATCTTCTGTGTATAACTTAGACTTATAACTATGCTGTGAGTGGTGTATTACAGATTGTGTACTGATGGCTCTCTGTGTGCATTTTAGGCACTTGATTATGCATTAAGGTTTAAACCACAGATTGTATACTCTATGTGTTGTACGTTCCACCCGTTCTCATTGTACTAGATGCATTGTTTAATAAACGTTTTTCATTTTGAATACAAGTATTTCTTTCTTTAGGGGGTCTTCGTTACTCCAGTGAGATTGTCCCTGTTTGAGGGCTGTGGACAATTGGTTTAATTATGTTAGTGTTCAGGAGGCGATTCCTGGTGGTGATGTATATTTAAAGCAGTAGGTGGGAGGAGACGGATAAGCCTATCATAATGATGGATAGTACAGGTTCTAACATATAGCACAGTTATTTTATACCTTCTGAGCTGGGCTCTTTGGCTTGTTGTTTGAGAGTTTGGTTAACACTCGCTAGCTGTTGCTCCTTTTCAAAGATCTGTCTAATTAATCCCTTCACATAGGCCTCTCGCTGCTGGTCATATACCAACCACTGCTGGTTTTTCTCCAGAGCCTTCATAGAGGAAGAAAAAAAAAAGTGTGTGTTATTATTGGCTCAGATTAGCACATATTTTGAGAGAAAGCCAAAAGAACTACATAGTAATTTCTATGAAAGTCTTTGTAGTTTGACACTTGTGGATATTATTGTCTGGTCTGCACAATTCTTGCATTTAACAGTACTAAAGTATAGATACCTACAAACGGCATTTTTTGTTATGCAATGCTGCAGCGCTCACAGGATTACAGAAATGTCGTGGTATTACCGAGTTCCTGCCCTGAAGACAGACAGACACCCCCTGGGGTAGATTTTGTAATGCATGGAATACCTCTACGCTTCATAATAAAGGTGGAGGGGGGGGAATGTCATGAAATATTACAGATTCTCCATGCTAAATACAGGGGATTACACGCATATGGTGATAGACAATTATACTCTGCAACATGTTCATTTCCTGGTAAAGAAAAAAATTCTCATCTGAACAGGAAATTACGATTTTGAACATGGTCCATTGAAACCAATTACCTTGAAATCCTTTGGCAAGTTCTCTTAGTTCTGGGATAGAGAGACTTAAGTGTATATGACATTACTGCTGCTGAATACACAGCACCATAAAATTATATAAAAAACCCTTTTATTTTATGTAACTGGCATTATAAAAATGAAAAGCTACCATTTAAAAAAAAAATATATATATTTTTTTTTTAAATGAGACATCAGCAAACGAATAGTCGAGCTTGATTTTTATTATACATTTTCGCCAATTAACTGTAATCAGAACATTTTAATCAATGGATAACATTGTTATACTCTGGTTTATGTATTAACATTTCTCACAAACACCGGATTCAATGTGTCTCTACAGAACAGCTAGCATCCAAATTAATTTAAATCTGCACCCTGCACCATAACTCTTCTGACGAAGAGTCCCTGTGAGAATATGCAATAAATGGCCTTTTGAAGGAAATGGAACAGGCAAAAGGTTTGTGCAAACATAGGTGTGGGGATTGAAAAATATTTAGGCAATAGTTTAATTGAAGTGTTTGAGCCAGGAAACCCTTGTAAAGCTGGTAGTTGAAACCACAAACCTACAGCTGTTTCATTTCACAGTACATAATCTTTGTAGCAATTGTACCCTGAACAGAAGGTTCTTTGGAGTTTGTTATACTTTTGAGACCTACGTCATATTATTGCCTGCAACCACAAAACATAAAAATAAAATAAAAAAAGAAATAATTACTCCATCAAGTTACACGATTGAAGAAATATCAAACTGGTACATACAGAGACAGATTTGTACGCACAGTTGGGGATGACAGACATTTACCAGGGTTAAGGCTGCGGCCAGGCAGGGAACGGGTGCGCTGGCGCCCGTGCGCTGCGCCCTGCTTGGCGATCCATGGCCGGCTAGGCGCGCGCTCGCCTGGGGGAGCAGCCACGACGTCACGGAGCTGGTTCGCCCTCATTGGGTGAACCGCTCATGTGACGCCTTGCGAGCGGCAAAATCAAATTTGCTTGCTCTGAGCGGCGAGCGGGCGCAGGCGATTGCTCACTCTGGCCACACACACACATTGCCGCAATGGGTTTCATCGCGGCCAGCGTGAGCGCGCCTACCCGCTCAGCGCCCCCTGGACGAGGCCTAAATATCACCCTATTGCAGTGGTCCTTAACGCCAGTCCTCAAGAACCCCCAAACAGGTCAGTTTTTAAGGAGATCCCCTTTCAGCACAGGGGGCTGTATCAGTGACTCCGTCAGCAGGGATATACTTAAAGCCTGACCCGTTAGGGGTTCTTAGGGACTAGAGTTGGGAGCTCCTGCTCTATTGCATAATACAGCAGCAATTCACCCTATTTTGTTTCCCTCCCCCTTTTAAACGGGAGGGTGGGATCCCCTCGAGCTGAACCATGCTATTTCCAGGTCTGGGAACCCGACAGTTTCTCAGATGGAGCATTTTCAACTACCGTACATAAGAGGGAAATAAAATGGTTACCAAATCTTAGGCCAATAGAAAGCCAAAGCATAAAAATTCGGTGCCACCTTTCCTATTGGACGGCCATTTAAATCCCTTATAAAAACCAAGGTGTTCAAGTGGTAACGTAACTTCACAGGTAAATATCTTGGGCACAGCCTCAATCGTGAAAATAAAAAATGTTTTTCAAAGAATTGCTGTTTCATTGCACATGAAAACCCCAAATTAATATTCATCACATAAAAACAAAAACACACACACTTGAATGACAAAATGAGTTATAATCAGCAGTTTGCTATGTTTATATGAGATGCAACAGAACCGTTATGCCATTTGATTACATGGGTGCTTCCAGCCACAAGATCACTGGCAAGAAAATACTTACATCTTTCAATTGGCCCTCAAGTACATTCCAGTTACTTGCTGCATCCAGCTCCTGCAGAGAATAACACAAACACAAATTGTGACTTAAATTCCATAAGAATAAACTTTGTGTTTAGCTGCAGTTGCAAGACTGGACAGGAATAAAAGAAAGCCACTGAATCTCTATATTTCATTTAAATTAAATGCCGGGGGACCGCGTGAGGCCTCTGTAATACACTTACCTTCCAGCGACGCGTCGTCCTTGTAACCCGGCGGCATTGCGGGGTCACATGACCCCCGCATCATTTGACGTGGGGTCGAGCAGGAGGGGGTGGGATGTGCCGAGGAGAGCAGGCAGGGGTGCGCACGGGGAAAAGTTTGCGCACCCCTGCAGTAGTGAGCTTATAAACTGTGAGCTACTGTACAGTACCAAAAGAAACTGCCATCTTTCTGCTATTATACTCAAGTGAAATGCTACCTCCTTGTGGACAAAAAATACAATTGAACAGAGCACTCATGTATGCATTGTATGTAGCTTCACATCAGTCATACAAATGACAAAATAATAGGAATAAGCACATCAGACATAAAAAGTAAAAAAATAAATAAAATAATTAGGAAAATTAGTCCCTGCTCCGAAGAGCTTACAATCTAAGTGACCAATCTTGTTCAGGAATTATCAGACACTTGGAAAATTCACATGGACTAAGAAGTCACAGAATGGAAGCTGGCCATTTGTAGATTAAGAATTCACATCTACAGTATGGTATAGCTACTTCTAAAGAGAATCTGGATCTATGCAAGTTTATAAACATTGCATTCAACTAACCAGATAAAATGAGTCTCCCCCACCACCGAGAAAGGAACACATACAGTATATACTTGATCACACCTTCACATCAGGTTGTGATGTGATATGGACAAGAAATTGTTTGACATGTGACACCAGGTTGAAGGAACTCAACTGTCAGGAAAGTGCTGCATCAACCTTCTTCCGGATAGATGGAAAGCACATGGTGCCAGGGCTGCAGGAAACAAACGCTTCACTACTCGGGCTTCCTCTACAGGCAGCTCCTGTACCTTCAAAGAGTTTGGGGGAATCATGTGGCGGTTGGTGATGGGTGTTTGTCTGTGGTTGACGAATGTATGATACCTGCAGTCTGTGTAGGGGCACATGGAGAGAGTAACCTCTGTGGGTCTTTGGAGAAAGGGATCAGTGTTAAATGGGAACACCGCAGGTCTTGGACCAGATAGTTGATTTGTGGTATTTGATCATCAGATTTTGAAAGCTTGTGTTTTGTCCCACTCTACATCTTCCGAATCCTATTTTGTTATTCCATTTCCTCCTGGGCAGATAAATAATGGTGCTTGCAAGTGGATATGGTATACAGGCATACCCCGCATTAACGTACGCAATGGGACCGGAGCATGTATGTAAAGCGAAAATGTACTTAAAGTGAAGCACTACCTTTTTCCCATTTATCAATGCATGTACTGTACTGCAAACGTCATACACGTGCATAACTGATGTAAATAACGCATTTGTAACAGGCTCTATAGTCTCACCGCTTGCGCATAACTTCGGTACAGGTAGGGAGCCGGTATTGCTGTTCAGGACATGCTGACAGGCGCATGCGTGAGCTGCCGTTTGCCTATTGGGCGATATGTCCTTACTCGCGAGTGTACTTAAAGTGAATGTCCTTAAACCGGGGTATGCCTGTACTCTCTTTCATAAACTAAAGCCCGTTTCCCTGCATCCCCTTCTGACTCCTCGTTTCTATCTGTTCTTTGTACACAGTTTACTTTTAAACCAAAAGGCCTCTCATTTTCCTCTGTTCCTCGCCAATCTCCCTCAATTCTCACCATTTTCCACAATAAAACTGTTATTATGCCTTTTATATCCTCTGCCTATTAAGTCTCAGCTACAAATCTGTCACAGTACATACACCATGACCTTTTTTTTAAATGCAGCACAAAATCTTTCAGAAAAATTTGTTTCAACTGCTCTTTTATATCCACAACTTTTTACTCACGAATCCCCATATTTAGCAAGATAGGGAGAACCCTGAAAGCTTCCATAAACTACAGTGCTCACATCTTCAGGGAAGCATTTTGAAATGATATGGATAAACACAAGCAAAAGAAGTCTAGGTGTGCAATACGCAGAGCTCTGATTTTGTAGGACTGTGCAGGTGATCACATTATACTGTATGCACTTGTAGTGACCAGTCATCATTACCTGGGAATTTTGCTGTGCAATGACTTTTGATTCAAGCTCCATGCATCTGGCTGTAACTGCAGGCAATTGGTTTCTCAGATTTTCTGCCTCTCTTGCTTTTTTCTCCATTTGAACAACAAAAGCATCTCCATTGATTTTAGAGTTCAGCATCTCTTTCAGATTACAAATCTCCTCGTTCTTTATAGCAATCTCTTGGCCATATTTCTCCTTTTGGGTTTCCAGGTCAAGTATTTTCTGTATTTAGAAGAATAGATGAATAGCAGTAATAAGAATAACGATCGTATAAAAAAGGTTCCCTTATAAAAAAGCAAGAACAGTGAAAATACAACATAGTAAAATACAAAACACAATAATGGCCTTGCACTCAAATTGCCGGCACAGGGATATAAAATTAACTAACCCGGACTGGAAACAAGCCCTTAAGCTTTGTAATCAGCATCCACACTAACCCAAATCCTCACCTCCTCCTAATAAGGGATGTAAAGATATTCACCCCCACCCGCCACACTCTAAAACTGCATCTGCATAGCAAGTATCAGCACTTACAAAAGCTAGTTCACAGCAGCATACACAAATGGTCATATTTACCGGTGATCTTTGCCCACATGGGATCATACCACTAAAGGCTGGTTGTTTTGATATGGAAAACAAAAATAACCTACGTATTTAGAGGATTTTTTAAATTACTGCCAAGATAAGTGGGTAGACATGTTACCTCCAACAGTCTCTTCCTCTCCAAATCTGACATTTTTTCTTTTGTTTTGGAGAATTCACCCACTGTCTTTTTTAGGCTTGCATTTTCTTTCCTGAGCTTTTCCAAATCAGTTTCAGATTTTGAGACAACCGCTTTCAAGCCCAGTCTGTTTCCAAAGACCTTTGATGTCATTTTTGCAATACTCTCTATATTAAAAAATAAAAATAATAATTTTAAAAAGCCAGAGATGTAAAATACATAAATAAAACATTGCTAAACAGAGAAAATATAATTAACATCTATTTAAAAAAGAAGCAGCACCCGCTACTCTGCCCCCTTCCTTTTTATAATGATGGGAGCAGGTGGTACCTGCACTTGCATAGCGCTATTTTCAGCTCTGCAGACAACCTGGTTTCCAAGATACTTGCCGCTGAAAGTATTGCCGGTCATCCATTGCGGCTCCATATTGGGCTGTGAGACTGTGGAGGGATTTAAATTCAAGGAAGTAGCAGCGCTACCTGTCACGGTACAGGAAGCTGGCCTCACAAAATAAAGAGAAGCCCGGCTAGCTACCCGTAAAACCGTGTAAATTGGACGCCTATGTGAGGCTTATTTCGGCCCCACATACTTAATGTCTGGGATGGGGAACCAGGAATATAAAATAACCTGTATGTAAATATATTGGATAGAAAAGCACTTTATTCCCTGTGAAAGCTATTCCCCAAGTTTAATGAGCCAGCATTGTAATGTACTGTGATTTGGGTGTCAGCCCTGTAAATGTAAATTGTGTTGTGTGACCAAGTATCATTTCTATGGAAGAAGACTCAGTAATTCACTTAGCTGAGTTGTTCCATAGAAATGATAGGATCGGGACAAAGGTTGGCAGCTAGGTGCCAGGACTCATGGTAAGCGGTTAAAGGCAAACCGATCAGATGTATGTATGTAGCACCATTAATGTGCATAGCGCTTCACAGCAGTAATACACGTGACAATCATATAAATAACAAATAATACAAATAACAGATCATGGGAATAAGTGCTTCAGACATAAAAGTAACATTTAGGAAAAGGAGTCCGTGCTCCGAAGAGCTTATAATCTAATTGGTAGGTAGGAAGAATGTACAGAGACAGTAGGAGGGCGTTCTGGTAAGTGCATCTGCAGGGGGCCAAGCTTTATGTATCAGGTGTATAGTATTAGCCACGGAGCTACTAATATGCTTCGATAAGCAGGTGGATCTTAAAGGTGGATAGAGAGGGTGCTAGTCGGGTATTGAGAGGAAGGGCATTCCAGAGGTGTGGGACAGTCAGTGAGAAAGGTTTAAGGCAGGAGAGGGCTTTAGATACAAAGCATTAAACACTCACAAGACTGTAACAATGGTATTTGGGACCAAGACTAAATTCTTAAAGCTTCCAGCGACTGAGCTCCATATTAGAACCAACACTAACACCACCCTAACCCCTGTCACTAGTTTTAAATACCTGGGCTTATGGTTTGACTCCCACTTAACATTCGGAATGCACATTGATACCCTGACAACCAAGACCTACGCCAAACTAGGGGTACTTTACAGGAACAAATCCTCCCTAAGTCTCCTGGTCAGTAAGCGTATCGCACAGCAGATGCTAATGCCAATTATTGACTATGGAGACATAGTATATGGCAAGGCACCTCAAACCCACCTTAGCAAACTTGACACCCTCTACAATTCAATTTGTCGTTTTGTTCTCCAATGCAACTACAACACACATCACTGCGAAATGCTCAAAGAACTAGATTGGTCATCACTAGAGTCTAGGCGCAAAGTTCACCTTTCCTGTCTTGCCTTTAAATTCTTTATGGGCAAGCTACCCAGCTACCTGAACGAGCTCCTCACCCCTACCACATGCAGCACTTATCACCTGAGATCTGACTCCAAAAGACTGTTCATTGTCCCAAGGCTCAACAAAGTATCCGGCCGTTGCTCCTTCTCTTACCGTGCACCCCAAAACTGGAACAACCTACCGGAGACTCTCACATCCACCACCAGTTTAAGTTCTTTCAAATCTAAGGCTGTCTCACATTTTAATCTGGTCTGTAACTGTTACATACGCCCATAACATATATTTTCTTTAACTGTGCATGCAACGTCTTGTTGCAACGTCCTGTTCATTTATGTAACTGTATTTGTAACCATGTATTATTTGTCTTAACTCTGTGCCCAGGACATACTTGAAAACTAGAGGTAACTCAATGTATTACTTCCTGGTAAAATATTTTATAAATAAATAAAAGGGGGTAGAGAGAAGACATGCTTCAGCAGAACGCAAGAGTCGGGATGGTGCATAGCGAGAAATTAGGGCTGAGATGTGAGGAGGAGCAGAAGAGTGTAAAGATTTAAAAGTGAGGAGAAGAATGGAGTGCGAGATGCAGGATTTGATAGGAAGCCAGGAGAGTGATTTCAGCAGGGGAGACGCCGTGACAGATTTAGGCAACAGTAGAATGATTTTGGCAGCAGCGTCTAGGAAAGATTGTAGGGAAGGACAGGTGAGAGCAAGGAAGGCCGGACAACAGGAGGTTACAGTAATCAAGATGGGAGAGAATGAGGGCCTGTGCCTGAGTTTTAGCAGTCGAGCAACAGAGCAAAGGTCTCATCTTTGTAACATTGCGGAGGAAAAAAAATGACAGGTTTGAGATATACGTTTTTAATGTGAAAGGAGAATGTGAGAGGAGTCAAGTGTGACCCCTAGGCAGCGTGCTTGCGCTACTGGGTTTATGGTAGAACTTCCAAAAGTAATGTGGAAGGAGGTAGTGGGGCCAGTTTTGGGAGGAAGTATGAGGAGCTCTGTTTTTGCCATGTTAAGTTGAAGTCGGCACAGGGCCATCCAGGATGATATCGCAGAGACATTCAGAAACTTTGGTCTGTACAGCAAGTGTAAGGTATGGGGTTGAAAAGTAAATGTGTGTTATCAGCATAGAGGTGATATTTGAACCCAAGAGATGTGATTAAGTCACCTAGAGAGTGTATACAGAAAAAAAAAAGAAAAAAAGAGGAGAGGTCCCAGGATAGAGCCTTGGAGTACCCCCACAGAGAGATCGATAGAGGAGGTGGTGTTGGCAGAAGAGACACTGAAAGTATGATGGGAGAGGTAAGAGGAGATCTAGGATAGAGCTTTGTTATGAATACCAAGAGTATGGAGAATGTGAAGAAGAGGTTGGTCCACAGTATCAAATGTTGCAGAGAGGTCAAATAATATGGGCAGAGTGTAATGACCTCCATCTTTGGCAACATGGAGGTCATTAGTTATTTTACTGAGGGCTGTTTCAGTGGAGTGAGCAGTGCAGAAGCCAGATTGTAGAGGGTCTAGGAGAGAAGCGCCTACCCAGTGCGAGGTATAGGACTGGCTAATGGAATCAGGTGCCGGCCTGAGCCCCTCAGGCGCTGTTCCTGTGAGCCAGTTTCAAAATGCCCTGCTCTCCAAGCAGTCCCGTTCTCATGGGGCGTCCTTAAGGAACTAAGCCTACCCCCTCCTCTGATTCGTGCAGCTGGGCGAGCTTCCGTCAAGCCCTCACCTGGGACTGGCTGTTAGCTACCGGTTCGCACTGTGATTGAGCAGGAGCAGCAGCAGCAGCGAATGTTAAAGATAGTTCACGAGAGCTATGTAAGGAGCCGGCGATCACAGCGCAAGGCAGGGGTGTGCAAACTAGGGTGCACGTGGGCGGTGGCAGAGGCCCCGCGCTCTTCCCAAAGGCATTTAATTTAATGCTGGGGGATTGCGCGAGGCCTCTGCAACTCTCAACTTACCGGGACTCAGAAGCGTGGTGACGCATCGCCATGGCATCAAATGAAGCCCGGGACCATGTGACATCACATGACCCATTGCCATGGCAACACAGCGTCAAATGACGCTGGCAGGTCACTGCCTGACGTCACATGCCCCCACGGCGTCATTTGACGTCGGAAAACAAGGTAGGGGGGCGCAAGCACCGGGGGGGGGGGGGGAGGGAAATCACAGAACCAATAGTTTTGCACACCTCTGACGTAAGACGTTCAGAGATACTTGGGGACTTAGTTCGATGAATAGCAAAGCATTCAGCAGCCCTGCCCGGCTAAGGACAAGTTCTACAGACGCGGCCAAGTTAAGAGTTGCAGAGAATTGTGTGTGACTTACGGAGATAGAGTTGCAGACTTGCAGAGTTTGCGTGGGGTTCCATGTGATCGTGTGAAGCAGTCTGTGAGTTCAGCGAGATTCTGAGAATCTACAGATTTGACAGAGGTACAACTGGCAGCAGATTCAAAGTTGCTATAGCGCAAATAGCACTTTGATAGCAGGACGTGAAGCGGCCAGGGTAAGCCTACTGAAGCAGGCGCCCTGCACCTAGTGAGGCTACAGTCTCCCAACCAAGTCCCCAGTTGGTGAGTGTATGTCATAACTATATTTGCTGGTTCTGCCAGAATAAAACTCAGATTTATTCAATGACTTTGTCCTGTACTTCATGATAGTGATCCCTGAAGGTTTTTGGTGTTAAAAGTACTGGTCTCCCGTGACACTACCTTTTCCAGAATTTAAATGAACGCAGTCCAGCTTAGGGCCGAGATGTAAGGAGCAGCAGAGGAGGGTATCCTTATGAGAGAGAATTTTTCAAGTAACATGGGATTTAATAGGAAACCAGGAGTGGGATTCTAGCAGGAGGAACAGAGACAGATTTAAGAGAGTGAAGTGATTCTAGCTGCAGCAAGGAAACCAGCATGAAAGATAACACAGCTTTGTCGATTTAGTCACAGGAGTGAAGATTACCAGTAGAACATCTCCAGGCTCTCCATAAATTAACCAAGTATCAAAATCATCAAATCACTCATGAAGGTCAATTACTCGTCAAAATGTTAGCTATTTGTCATAAAAAGAAGAAAAGATGCACAAATGCGCACAAGGGAAAGAATTAGTAATTATTTATTAAAACAAACACATAGACAGCTGAGAGGATCCAACCCCTCCTCAGCTCAATGGGTAAACTGCCCAGATACATAAATCATACATATGGTCTCTAAACATAGGATATCCTAAGACAGTAAAACACACACAACAAAAGACAGTCAATGTTAAAAATAAACAAAGAGTGTACTAACAGCCCAAGGGGATTAGAATAAAAACCGCCATAGAGGGCTATAATACCGCTGACAGGGGGAAACGAACACTCACACTGAGGCAGAGGTGGGGGTCCACGGATGACCGCACAGGATCCGGATCGCGGCACCGGGGAAGATGAAAGCAACCGCCACTTGAGCCTCAGGCAGGCTCCGTCTCAGCCTCTCAGCAAACACGCGCAGAATGACCTGTCGTGACCTCTACACGTTTCGCACCACGTGCTTTGTCAGGAGGTCACGTACAGCGTCATCCGCGCGTATTTATAGGAGGAAGGGAATCAGTAAGGACGGCCCCCTTCAGACGCCAGACCTAACGCCCTTAGAATGGCAGCTTTATACCTAAAGTGATGCTACCTCTTTCCCTTACAATGTCACGTGTTGCGGCAATCACGTGTTGCAGGTTACCAGAAAAAATAGAAAACGGGACCTATAACACAGTAATTCACATAAACATAACACAGCTAGAGACCATCACATGGTGTAAAGACAGAAAATAAAAAAGCAGATACCAATTCATACATTACATATTAATTACACATGATAAATCAATAATTAATCCTTTATATACCCAGCTAATAAGAATATATACATATAATTAAAAAACATATAGTCTTAATACACATACCATAAAATGAGAGACTAATCTTATATTTATTAAAAAGAAAAGAAAACATTGGGAGGAACACAAAAGCATAAATACCTTGAAAGCCAACCAAGATATTGTATTGAGGTCAGCTGACAAAGGGGGTGGAATAGTCCTCTTGGACAAAGAGGACTATTTCAAAGAGGCCTATCGCATTTTGGGAGACAAAACCACTTATGTCCCCTTAAAAAAGGACCCCACAGGGGAATACTTAGGCCTCATTAAAAAGCATCTGACTGAGGCCCTTGTAATTGGGATTCTGTCCAAGGCAGAATACGAGTATATGCTTATTGAGACACCCACGGTTCCCATCTTTTATTACATCCCCAAGATTCACAAGTCCCTCACTTCCCCACCTGGACGCCCTATCATTTCAGGGATTAATTCTATCACTTCTAATTTATCCACATATATTGATTTTTACCTACAACCACTTGTCACATCACTTCCGTCTCACCTTAAAGACACTATTATGGTTTTACAGGTTTTGGATAATTTCGTTTGGAATGATAGCTGTAGATTAGCCACTTTAGATGTGAAAGCCTTATATACCAGCATTCCCCATCATAAAGGAATAGAGGCTATTAGGCACTTTCTCATGACCCCACAAACACTACCCATTACACAAATTGAATTTATTCTCACATCAATTAATTTCATTTTGGGTCACAACTATTTTATGTTTGATTCCCTTTATTTTTTACAAATCTTGGGGACGGCGATGGGGACTACGTTTGCCCCATCTTTCGCCAATTTGTATATGGGACTGTGGGAGTCGCTTGAGGTATTTCGATGTCCTCCTCCACAGCTTAGGCTGTGGAGGCGATATATCGATGATATTATCATCGTATGGGAGGGTACTGAGGAATCCTATCTTGAATTTGTTGATCTACTTAATGCAAATGAATGTAACTTAAAATTCAGTGGTGTAAATAGTTCAGCTAGCATAAATTTCCTTGATTTGGAGATATATATAGAATCCAATACTGTTCAGACTAAAACATACTTTAAAGTAACCAATGTCAATTCCTATCTTGACCCTCTTAGCTGTCATGACAAAAGATGGGTCCAAAACATTCCCTTTAACCAGTTTCTTAGACTGAAGAGAAATTACTCTAAAGTTGAGGAATTTGATAAACAATCTCAGTTCCTCAAAAAAAGATTTCTTGATAAGTGCTATAATGAGGAATTGATAGATTCCTCAATAAAGAAACTGGAAAAAATACCAAGAAAATCACTGATAAAATATAATAAAAACAAGAGGGATAAACGCAAAAATATAAAAATCCCTGCTTTTATAACCCAGTTCAGTGACATGCATTATGGGGTCAGAAAAATCTTAAAAAAACACTGGGGAATACTGAAAATGGACCCTGTATTGGGCCCTCAGTTAAATTCACAACCAGGGATAGTGTTTAAACGTGCGCCAAATTTTAAAAATATGTTGGCCCCAAGCCAAATCACCAGAAAAACTGCTGTATCTGGTGATATTAAAGATCGCTTGGGCATCAAAGGCACATATAAATGCGGGAAGTGCAAGGCGTGTAAACATATATGTAAAGGAACAACAGTCACGTCTTGTGCTACTAAACGGATTTACAATACCAAAAGTTTTATAAATTGTTAGACCACGCATGTGGTTTGTCTTGCAGTGTAATTGTAATTTACAGTACATTGGCAAGACAAAACGACCACTAAAGATGCGAATGTTAGAGCATTTGTGAAATGTAAAAAATATACCGAAAACTCTGGCTAAAGGTATGCCGTTTACCCCGCTATTAAAACACTTTAAAGAGATACACAATAATGACCCCGCTTGCATTACATTTAAAGGGCTTGAAAATATACAAATGAACAGCAGACAAGGAAATAGAGAAAATCATTTATTAAAACGTGAACAGTATTGGATATACGAAATGCAAACTAGACATCCAATTGGTTTTAATGAACTCATTGAGCTTACTCCATTTTTAAGATAAAATATTTAGTTCAATGTTTTCTTTTCTTTTTAATAAATATAAGATTAGTCTCTCATTTTATGGTATGTGTATTAAGACTATATGTTTTTTAATTATATGTATATATTCTTATTAGCTGGGTATATAAAGGATTAATTATTGATTTATCATGTGTAATTAATATGTAATGTATGAATTGGTATCTGCTTTTTTATTTTCTGTCTTTACACCATGTGATGGTCTCTAGCTGTGTTATGTTTATGTGAATTACTGTGTTATAGGTCCCGTTTTCTATTTTTTCTGGTAACCTGCAACACGTGATTGCCGCAACACGTGACATTGTAAGGGAAAGAGGTAGCATCACTTTAGGTATAAAGCTGCCATTCTAAGGGCGTTAGGTCTGGCGTCTGAAGGGGGCCGTCCTTACTGATTCCCTTCCTCCTATAAATACGCGCGGATGACGCTGTACGTGACCTCCTGACGAAGCACGTGGTGCGAAACGCGTAGAGGTCACGACAGGTCATTCTGCGCGTGTTTGCTGAGAGGCTGAGACGGAGCCTGCCTGAGGCTCAAGTGGCGGTTGCTTTCATCTTCCCCGGTGCCGCGATACGGATCCTGTGCGGTCATCCGTGGACCCCCACCTCTGCCTCAGTGTGAGTGTTCGTTTCCCCCTGTCAGCGGTATTATAGCCCTCTATGGCGGTTTTTATTCTAATCCCCTTGGGCTGTTAGTACACTCTTTGTTTATTTTTAACATTGACTGTCTTTTGTTGTGTGTGTTTTACTGTCTTAGGATATTCTATGTTTAGAGACCATATGTATGGTTTATGTATCTGGGCAGTTTACCCATTGAGCTGAAGAGGGGTTGGATCCTCTCAGCTGTCTATGTGTTTGTTTTAATAAATAATTACTAATTCTTTCCCTTGTGCGCATTTGTGCATCTTTTCTTCTCTGTTTCTCAGGGTGTCCTCCCCCCTTTTAGGGGGGGATCACCTCTGAAGTGGGAACTTCTGGGGAGACGCTCCATGCAAGTGCAGCACAGGGATTTTTCCAACCATTACATCTGCAGCACGAGCGCGGAATGTCCTTTTCTCTGCTCTCTATTTGTCATGCAAATAAAACATTGATACTTTGTAAGTTCATAGAGTGGAGATGTTTCTCCAATTCATCTGGCTGTATTATGCTTCTACGGAGCCCCCTGGTAACTGTATTCATTTAACATGGTCAACCGCACCTTCCTATTTGACAGCCATTTAATCACCTTTAAAAACCAGGAATTAATACTGATAACTTCACTGGTAAGTTTCTCAGGCTCCGGACCCAGTACGTTCTACAGCGCACGGCTCGGCGTGCGCTGCACGAATAAATATCGCCCATCAATGGGGCTGGGCCCAGTATATGCATTTGGCAGCCGCGCTCTACTACCAGTTTTTCAAAAGACAGCTAAAAATTGTACTTAGAACTTGCGACGGAGGGGTGGCCACGCCCCCACAGCTGTTTGGCCAATGAGGGCGAACCATCCGCCCCCGTTGCCTCTCCTAGAAGGTCAAAATAAACGAACTAAAAAAAAATATATATATGTTATGCTGTGGGCTAATATTATTATAATGCTGTACAGCAGTGTTTCCCAAATGAAGTTCCATGGTACCCTGGGGTACCACGGAGCAGTCCCAGGGGTTCCACCATGGCTCTCCTCCACCTCCTTCTCCCCCATAGTGGCTGTGGAGAGGGTGAGCAGCCACGAAGAGACAGACTGTTTGCTCCACCGAGGCTCGTACGGGAAGCCCCGGCTCCGCACGCTGCTCGTTCGGGGAAGATGCCACTAGCGCAGCTGGCTGACCCGTGGCAAAAGCTGCCGGTGAAGAAAGTGGAAAGCGAGGTGCATGAGAAGGGAGCATGAGGAGGGAGCGCGAGGAGGGAGGCGGTTACAGCTCACGCCTAAGCAGGAGGGAAGTGACAGGAGAGGAGGGCGCATTGGATATCTACTTATAAGGAAAGTGTATTTCAGTATAGAAAGGTGTGAGTGAGCAGGAGAGGTGTATAGGAAGGAGTGAGGTAGGTGTGTGTGTGTGTGTGTGTGTATATATATATTATATGTATGTATATATAAATGTGTGTGTGTTGTATAGTAAAGGAGTAACACGTGTATTGTTGACCAGCATTTCCCAAATGGGGTTCCGCGGAACCCTGAGGTCTTTTAAAAATGTATTGGGACAGTGGGGGACTTTTTAAAAACCCTGGTGTTCCGTGAGGTAAATTGAAGTGTTTTGCGAAAAAAGAAAAAAACAATTAAAAATTGCAGCCGCCAGGAGAGACGGAGACACCAACACCACTGCGGGCTCCCTCCCACCCCCCCCCACCCCTACACCATAATAAACAAAGAATCTGATGCTATAATTATCATATAAGCGTAAAACCTGATCATTTTTTCCCCCTGACGGGCACGTATACAGGACGGCTGCATTTATTTATGGGACATAAAAGAGGACAAAATGTGTAGTTGCCTTCCCCCTGGAAAAATGTAACTTTCAATTTAAAGGTATTTGATCTTGAACCAAGAAATGTTTTCACCTGCGGCGGATCTCTCTTTTTTTTTTTCATGTGCTACGCTAAAAATATTTAAGGGGTTCCATTTTGTTGTACAAAATAAAAAAGGGTTCCACGACTAAATTTAATTGGGAAACACTGCTGTACAGTAATTTCCTTCCCCATCTCAAAAAAAAACAAAAAAAACTAATCGGATATATATAGATACACATTTTACAATAACTGTCTAACAATCCAATACTTTATATAAAACTTTTTTTCTTCCACATCTTACATTTATTTTTGTCTGCTCACTGAGAGATGGCGACAAATACCACTACATTTTCACTTTCGATTTTGCCTCCCTATACCTGCAACATGTGCGATATGAACATGGCCTAAAACTGGAGCAAAAAAACTTGGGCTTTCACTAGATTAAAGAGAAGTCACAGGGGGTGAAACACCAGTCGGGTAGTAAAAGGAGTCAGGGAATTACTAGACATTAACAACAATCCACACATTCTTATAATGAAAACCAATGGACAGCAACTACATTTTTTACAATAATGTATCAAAATGGTAAGCGATGGGCACTGGCACACCCAGTGTGTGTACAGGGTTGCCACCACTCTGGATTTAACCACCGGAGACTACAACATGGCGGCACAACGTAAAATGGTGCCACATTACCATTACAACATGACGGCACAACATAAAATGGTGCCACATTACCATTACAACGGGACGCTACGCGACACCGGAACATTATCGCGTTGCCATGACAACGGGGCCTCACGTAACACCTCGGCGCCATAAGGTGTTCCGTTGTCATGGCAAATTGCCGCTGTGACAGGTTGTCATGGCAAAACTCACCATTTGAAGTCCCGGAGCCATGCTAACTGTGCCTTACAGGAGAAGATAGTACTAGGGGAGAGAAATAACTATATTAAATAAATGTATTGCAAAAAGTCTCCGGGTTAGCCTTCAATACCCTGGGTGTGTAATAATAACTATCACCATTAGATTCCTTGAATTACAATTAGATTAAAAGCTGCTACTCATGTGGAACGTTATTTGTTTCAGAACACACCAGAAGGTAACATTTCTTGTACTTAACTTTATGCCAAAAAAAATAAATAAATTAGCATAAAAACAGCAAAGAAAAGCAAACTGCACAAGTAAGGCTGCGTCCATGGTTAGTGCTGGCAGGCGGAGGCGCGCTTACGCTCGGCACTGAGTCCCTACAGCCGCAATGAGAGCGGCTTTAGTAGGGGCTCGCCTACGCTTCCGCAAGCGCGCGGAAGCGAAGGTCTTGGCAAAATTTTTACATTTTTGTGCTTGCTGGACGGCGCTGTCTAAGGCCAGGGAAAGCACCCGCTTTCCCTCAGCGCGCCTCCGCCCGCAAGCACTATCCATGGACGCGGCCTAACCAATAAACAGTGTGAAAACAAGGTTCCTTCATGGCATTTTTATATCAAGCTAAATAAATACAAAAAATCCGGTAAATAAAGATATAAAATAAGTTAATAACTAATATACATAAACGCTAGCAGCATTATAACGGGACACACACAGACACACGTGGAGTATTCCCTTGGATACTTAAAAGAACCATAGTGTGCGCTGCTCACCTGCGTGCCAGGGTCCCGGAGACCTCACCCGCTCACACTGTGCGCCACACACCGGCCTCGGGCTCCTGCCACTGACAGCTGCCTGACTTCCCCCCCACCATCATAACAACCTTTCCGTCTTCCGGCTGTTTGAAAATCGCGCCGGGGCTCCGTACGTCACATCCGGGCTGACGTGGCCGGGGGAGGCGGCTGCGCTGTGAAGTCAGTGGCGCTCTCCTGCTGTGTGACGGTGTGAGAAAGTTGTTGATGGGGGATCCTCCTCACCCGGGGAATCCCCCCCACCCGGGAATCCCCCCCACCTCTGCAGCACTATACATTGCTGTGGGAGGCTGTGTTCGTGGTGGATAACTGAAGATGATATATGCATTTGTAAAAATGTTACTCTAGTAACGGCATTGGGGTTTTAAGTATGGTGGAGAAATGTAACCGTTTGATCCTCTTGCACTCAAAGGGTTAACACAGGGGTGCCCGCTTTTCCTGAGGTTGATAGGGAGATGTCAGCTCTTCAGATCAGTGGTTTCCAATACTTTTTAAACGTTGGGTTCCACAAAAAATAAAAAAAATACAATTCTCCCTGTGGGGGGACACTACCCCCCCCCCCAGCTCTGTATTCAGCGCACAAAATACCCCCACCCCCCAAAATAAATCCAATTTTAAAGGATTTCAAATAGTAGGATCTATTAACCCTTTCGCTGCCAGACAGGGCCCAGTGACATATTGCGCTGCTGTCTCTAGCAGCCGAAGAGTTTTATTGGGTTATTTGATGCAGGAAAACTATTCTACTATTTTTCACTCTTTGTGGCCCTCCTTTCATCCTCTGTGCCACTCAATGCCATCCCTTTTCTGTGATGCTTTCTATATCTCTCGGCGTCTGTCCCTCCTGTCACTCTGAGCTCCTGGGCCCCCCAATTTCAGAAACACTACTTCAGTCCAAAAAAGAGAGAAGATAAAGTTTCCATTGTCCTGTAATGTACCTGTAGTTAACAAGCACAATGGGGAAGCGTAGTAATATTTTATTTCAATTTAGTGCTTACATTGTCAATGGTCATAGTTTGATTTTAAAAAGTACTGTATTTGAGGAGAGAGAAGCCCTCATAAAAAGGCCTAGATAGGCAAAAAAATAATAATTTGTAAATAATGTTAGTATAATCAGGTTTATTTTTGCATTTTATCTCTACGTGCCTTTTCCAACTTATTTTTTAAAGCTGCAGACCAAGCAATATCCTACATTTGTTTTTTTTTAATAAGTTCTGTACTATGATAAAGTACTTGCAGTATTAAAAACAACAACTCTGAATGACATTTTTAATGTATTATAATGTAACAAGCATTTTTGTTTCTTTAACAACCATTTACAAAGTCACATCTCTTTCCTCTTCTGAAACAGGCTCAGACACACCCCTTTTTGACCCCTGCCCTCTCTCTAGCAGTGCACCAATTGTATCTAGTGACTGCCTGGTCAGTTGATCTTCACCACATAACTTTGCATCCTTGGTCCTCTTCTGCTTCACTGCTTCCATTTAGTGAATCTCTGAGCCAAATCTTTGCCAATCAATCACAGGAAAACGGATCAGTCTGCAACTTAGCTAATTACTTATCATTGTGTGCATTGTATTGATGCAAATATTAAAGGGGGGGGGGGGGGGAGAAAAAACAGGGCAGCTTGGACTGCCACTTTAAAATCCTATGCTCCATTCAGGAGATATAAGCAGTTCAAATATTTAATATCTGGGAGGTTAAAATGGAGCTCTACATGCCAACTTCAGATACTATAGATTAAGAAAAGCGTGATTTTTAACACTAAGAAAAAAGAAAATAAATGACATGCTCAGGCTATATAGTAACATAGGCATCAGGGGTAGGAGAGGGTTCTGCTTTAAAGTTAAACTTTTACATTTTTGGTTCCTGTGAAAAATGAATGTGTTTTATTTTCTCTGGGTCCTTGATAATTAATTAGAATAACAATATAATGTTCTTGTATAGCCCTGACGGTGTATGCAGCACAGTACATAGAATTTTAGCAGGCATAACTCCCTGCCTATAGAGCTTACAATCTATTATGGTGCCTGAGGCACAGGGAGATAAAGTGACTTGCCCAAGGTCACAAGGAGGTGACACTGGGATTTGAACCAAGCTCCCCTGCTATAAACTCAGTCAGTGCCTTTTCTCACCGAGCCTCTCCTTCATTTAATATACATCATCCCTAATATAGATATACATAACTAGATACTAATTGTGTTGCACTCTTATCTGGCATCAGCATTACAAACAAAGAATTAAAGAAAAACAGCGGATTCTCCATTTACCTAATTGCTTAGTACAGCCCATTCAAGTGACTCAGGTTAGGTAAAGATCTTCAAAAGTCCCCAAAGCACTTGATTACCATAGAAACATTTTAAGTTAAGGAAACATTTAAAACCGGTGTAAACGCCTAAATTTAACCTATTAAATAGTACACTACAATTAGTTCCCTTTGGTTTTTGAATTTTGCACAGTGGTTAAAGAAAGATGGTAATGGGTAAAAAGTGCCACTATTTTGTATATTACCAAAAAAAATAGTTTTTTTGATTTACACAGTTTCCACTTTTTATTTGGAGAACAATAGATGATTTTTTTTTTTATTTTTTTTAGCAAGCCTTATCTGTTTTCCATGTACACATACTCTAAATATCTTTCTATAATATGGTCCAAATAGCTTTCCCCCTATTGTTTAATAAAGTCTCGGCAAAAGGTGTTAGAGGTTTACTGATGTAGATGATGGATGTTTTGGTCCGGGTTCAAACCTTTATTATTGTTATTTATAATGCGCCATCATATTCTGCAGCGCCATGAAATAGGGGGACCGAAGGGTATAAACTACATCAACCGAAAGACATACTAAATAAGAACAAACAAACAGATACAGAAGGATCTGCAAGTGCCTGAGTTCTCTTTTATACATGTGTACAGTATACATTCATCCTCTCCACTCAGAGAGAGAGAGAGAGGAAGATAGGAGATGGGGCAAGATAGAGAGAAACTATAGGGAGGTGAACATTACAAGTAATACACGGATTAAAAAGGGAGCAATAGGGACTGAAGAAGGGGCGAGGCTGCAGCAAATTTGGAAACGCGTGAGACGATTCTAGCTACAAATTCTATGAAGGATTGCATAACTTTTTAAAGGTGCAGTCCCTCTGTAAGGATCAGCGTTAGGTCCTGCCCCCTGTGACGACACGGGCGACGCACTGCAGACCGGGGGGCTACCCTAGTGGGCAGTACTCCCTATACCGGCCTGCAGCTTATTGGTCTAACCTCCTTTATATGCTCAGCCAGCCCTTTGGCAAATTGGCTGAGCATAAGACTTCATTGCGTATGAAGTGCTTACTGAAATCCCTGCCTCCGTAACTTGTACCTTGTATCCGCAGTTCTTGTTTCGTTCCTTGTCTGACCTTGGCTTGTACCTGGACCCCGACCATCTCCGCTCCTAAGCACGGCAAGTACTTACGACGATCCACACCTCTCCAAACCCTGACCACGGCAAGTACCTTCGACGATCCGCACCTCTCCGACCCCTGACCCCGGCTAGTACCCATGATGATCCGTACCTCTCCAATCACGACTCGGCTAACGGCGACCAATCTCCAATCCGGACGCGCTCACGCGGCTGCAAGTCGGTATTTTCAATCCCCACGTCGGCCTCGCGGTCATGTCCTGTTTGTGGGTAGCACTCCGTTACACCCTCCTACAACCAAAGTGTTTAAGTCAGCCAAATGTAGCCGATTAACACCTTCTTAAACAAATCAGGTAAGTATAAGTATTTTTAATGTCTTATAGTAACTAAATGCCTTGGGGATTTTTGTGGATTTTACCTGATCTCTTTTCTGTTCGTAATTTATTCTGTATACAGGTAAACGGTTTATCCAATATGTTTAAAGCAGCAATTCCCCACAGAATCCTATATGAATTTAACTCCTACAATGTTAGTAGCTTGCATACTAAGCATGTTCTGTTATTTTATTTGTTATGTATTTATAGTATGTATGTGTACTGTAGCTCCAACAATGTACGTAGTAATATTTGCAAAGTTCCAAAACAACTTAAATGCAAAGAAGGGTGGTGTGGCAGGACGGCCTGTAGCCGAGGTCAGGGAACCGTCCACACGTATAGTTTCAGGATAAATAAAAACGTTCAGTGGCTTTATTTCTCCACAGTAACATAACATGCGGCAACACTGTCCCTTTAACAAAATAAATCCTGCTCCACTTTGGGAAAAAAACTGACTAATAACACAGCAGACCTATCTAGCAGGCTGGCTGGCTAAACCAGAACCAAACCATAAGGGTACTTTAAGCAGTCAGTAAACAAATGAATAATCCTTACTTTAGTTGAAGTAGTCTTTGGTGAAATCCCTCTGGCTAAGGGCTCACGCAGCAGTGTGCTTCTCTCTCTCTCTCTCTGGCAGCTACTGCCAGTCACATGATCCATTATATACCTTGCTGGCTCTCAGGTGTCAGCTAAAGAGTTCTGATTTCCTAACTTCCACCTGAGTTAACCCTTATGAGTGCTGGATGAAGCACTCAGACATATGTCTCCCAGGCGTAACTGATAGGAGTTGACTTCACTCTGTCACATACCTCCCCTGTTTGTGTGTGGCTAGTGTCCCACACGGCTGAAGCCCGACCCTCCACTCCTTCCCTTGACAAAAAATCAGCATTTCCATGTTCCTTTCCAGGTCTATGCTGAATATCAAAAGAGAAGGGTTGGAGGGCAATATACCACCTGGTCAACCTTGGATTTGTGTCCTTCATGGTGTTTAACCACTTCAAGGGCGCATGGTCAGTGACCAGGGTGAAGTGTACTCCGGCGACATAATGTCTCAAGGCCTCAATTGCCCATTTTACAGCGAGGCACTCCTTCTCAATAACGGAATACCTCACTTCCCTTAGGAACAGCTTCCGGCTGATGAACAGTATGGAGTGTTCAACACCATCAAATTGCTGAGACAGCACTGCTCCCAGTCCTACCTCTGAGGCATCCGTCTGGATGATGAAGGGCTCTTTAAAATCTGGGCTCCGAAGAGCGGGGCCCTCTGACAGGCACTTTTTTAGCATGTCAAAGGCGTCTTGGCACTCCCAAGACCATTTAACTTGGGTCGGGGCACTCTTTTTTGTCAGATCTGTTAGGGGTGCAGATATTTCTGAAAAATTGGGGATAAACCGCCGGTAATACCATGCTAACCCCAAAAGGGAGCGGACCTGTGTCTTTGTCTGTGGGGTGTGGACTTCCTTTATGGCGGTCACCTTGCTAGCTAGTGGCCTTACTATCCCTCCCCCAACGGCATAGCCCAAGTACTTTGTAGTGGATTTACCCAGGGCACATTTTTTTGGATTTGCAGTGAGCCCTGCTTCTCGTAAGGACGTTAGGACTGCCCTTAACCTTTTTATATGAGACTGCCAGTGTCTGCTATAGATGACAATGTCATCCAAGTAGGCCGCGGCATATGCCCTATGGGGTCGTAGTACCTTGTCCATTAACCTTTGGAACGTGGCTGGAGCCCCATGTAACCCAAATGGCATAGTGACGAATTGGTATAAACCGAGAGGGGTGGCGAAGGCAGTTTTGCATTTGGATTCTTCCGCTAGAGGTATCTGCCAATATCCTTTCATGAGATCTAGGTTGGAGATATACTCTGCTTTACCAAGCGAATCAAGCAATTCATCCACCCTAGGCATTGGATATGCATCAAATCTGGATACAGCATTTACCTTTCGCAGATCCACGCAAAACCTCACCTTCCCATCTGGTTTAGGGACCAACACGATAGGGCTACACCATTCGCTGTGGGACTCCTCGATCACGCAAAATTCCAACATGTCTATTATCTCCCTCTCTACCAGGTCTTTTCGGCCCTCTGGCAATCTATAGGGACGGGACCGTACTTTTACGCCAGGTTCTGTCTCAATCCTATGGGACACTAAATCAGTCTGCCCTGGCAGCTCAGAAAAAACATCTGGGAACTGGTCACATACATCAAGTAGGTCTGACCTTTGTTCCGTTGTTAACTGCTCTCCCATGGGAACCTGATGGTCAGTGTACGTACTACCCTTTGGAAGCTTTGGACCCAAATCCGTCTCTCCTTCCCGAGGGTGAATGAACAGCGATCTCATCGTTTTCCAGGGTTTCAGGAGGTTCACGTGGTAGATTTGTTTACCCTTCCTGGACCCTGGTTGAGAGATCTCATAGTTCACCTCCCCGGTGCGGCGGAGAACTTGGAAAGGACCCTGCCACTTCGCAAGGAGTTTACTCTCTGATGTCGGTAGTAGTAGCATCACTTGGTCCCCAGGTTGGAAGACCCTCAAGCGAGCATTTTGGTTGTACTGCCTCTCTTGACGTTCTTGAGCAGATTTGAGGTTTTCCTTCGCAAACCGACCTATCATGTCTAGGCGGTTTCTAAGGTCTATGACATACTGAAGGGTATTCTTGGAGGGGGAGGGCTCCTCCTCCCAGGATTCCTTCAGTAGGTCGAGAATACCCAGAGGTTGGCGTCCATATAGGAGCTCAAACGGGGAGAAGCCTGTGGATGATTGGGAAACTTCTCGTACCGCAAACAACAGGAGAGGGAGAAGTTCATCCCAAGCTCGCTTTTCAGTGTCCACAAACTTCCTAAGCATAGTTTTTAAAGTACGGTTAAACCTCTCTACCAATCCATCAGTCTGAGGATGGTAGACCGAGGTCCGAACGGATTTTACCTCCAATAACTTCAGGACATCCTGCATTAACTTTGCCATGAAATTTGTTCCCTGGTCAGTTAACATTACTTGGGGAAGTCCTACCCTAGAAAACAGTTCTAACAGCCTGTGAGCAACCTGTTTAGCAGTGGCTGATCTCAGAGGGAAGGCCTCAGGATACCTGGTGGCATAATCAACAACAACGAGTATAAATTTATGTTCCTTCGCAGAGGGTTCTAAAGGTCCGACCAGATCTACCACAATTCTCTCGAATGGGACGGCTACCAAGGGCAGAGGAACCAAAGGAGCTGGCTTCTGTCCTTTTTGGCTAGTTAACTGGCATTCAGGACATGTCTCACATAGTTTCATGATGTCACCATGTATGCCTGGCCAGTAAAACCGGGACGAGATGCGGTCCGTGGTCTTATCTCTGCCCAAATGACCACCCCATGGGAGAGTATGGGCTAGGGTAAACACTGTTTTTTTCTTCAACCAAAAAAGTTTTTATTGAGTGCATGGTACAATTCTCACATTTTCTGCAAACCCATTGTCATATATAACAGTACACATGCCAACTCATTTTATATTTAGACACACAGACGACGCACTGGGGTGACATACAGACCAACTAGACTTACACCCAGACTAGACCTAGGAGACAGCAGGGAAGGGGGGGGGGTAGGAAGGTTGGAGCAGCCACGGAAAGGCTTCGATTCAGCTGGGTCCGTCGCGGAGACTACTGCCACCGAAAGTCGCCTTATCCTTTGGGCTTTGAGGACTCCAGGACCGTCCGAGCACGGGACATTTGTTGTCTTCCTGATTATGTTCGCCTGCGCGTGAGGGCGCCGACCTCTACTCTCCCCCTTGACTGCCGGGATTAGTTGACCTCTTATGTTGAGTGTATTCTATGTCTCCCCGTCAGTTACACGCATCCAAGAAGAACGCGCCTAGCGCTATTAAAGCAGTATATTGGCGGCATTGACCCCTGGGATATCATTCAGGGCCAACCATGGAGCCCAGACTTTTAGAAAGCTTGTGCCGGTGTCGTTAACCAGACTCGTTAACTGTTCCATCCGGCAAACGTGCCAAATTCGATTTCTGATTTTTGGGATATTTGGTATTTCGGGCTGCTTCCACAATGCTGCGATTTCGCACCTCAGAGCCGTTGCAAAATGTGCAATTAATTTGTGCTCCGATCTGTTTAACCCCGGGGTGCGTCTGGCCAGCAGAAACAACCAGGGGTCCAAAGGGATCGCGCAATCGAGAATTCTCTGGAGCCAATTTCTGATATCTTCCCAGATTGGGAGTATCTTGGTGCAACCCCACAGCATGTGCAGCAAGTCTGCCTGCTCCCCACATTGTTTCGGGCACAATGGAGGGTAGCCCCTGACAAACTTTGATAATCGTAATGGGGTCAAATACCACTGCATCAGGACCTTATACGCGTTCTCCTTCAATGTCGTGCAGATTGAGCTCTTAGCTGCCGCCAAGACAATATAGTCCCAGTCTTCGTCCTCTAGTGTGTCCCCTAAGTCTCTTTCCCATCTATTCTTATATTTTAACGTCACGTCTGCGTCAGGAGTCGGACAGACCACCGCCTTGTACATCGTAGAGATAAGTCCCTTGGTACCTGTTCCAGTAGAACAGAGCTGTTCAAAATTAGTGCGTTTAGCTCGAATGGGAAATTTATCATAGAAAGCTCTTAGCTGGAGGTATCTAAAGAATTCTGAATTTGGAATTGACTTTTCAGACTTAATTTGCTCGAACGATTTGATAGATATTCTACCCTCCAGGTGTCGCAGGCGAGTATAGCCCTTCTGTGTCCATGTAATAAAATCTTTCTTCTGCAGGCCCGGAGCGAAATCAGGGTTTCCCAAAATTGGGGTCATCAAAGAGTGCTGTCTCATCAAGACGTGTTTATATTTGCTTTTGTCCCATACTGCCAACGAGCTGACAACCGCGGGAAGCGGGTGTGTAAAGTCCTTGCGGACCTTATTTGGGAGCCAGATCAGGTCCTGCAATGCCACCGGGGCACAGCAGGCCGCCTCCAGCTCCACCCATCGCCTCCGACTAGGGTGGGTGTGCCACTGGATAATTTGGGTCAATTGGGCCGCTTTGAAGTATGACAACAGGCAAGGTACCGCTAATCCTCCTCTTGTTATGGGCCGAATTAGTGTGCTAGTTTTGATGCGGGGGGTTTTATTACCCCAGACAAACTTCACCATTGCGGACTGTAACCGAAGGATCTCTTCCCTGATTATAGGGGCCGGAAGAGTCTGAAATAGGTACAAAATTCTGGGAAGGAGATTCATTTTTAGCGATTGAATCCTGCCAATCCAGGATATGTTGTACCCTGCCCATTTCCGGAGATCTTCCTTCAGTGTCCGTATTAGTCTGGGGTAATTTGCCTTATAAAGGGTGCCTGATTGTTTCGTGATATTGATCCCTAAATATTTTATGGAGGAGGTTTGCCATTTGAATTCAAAGTTCACCGTGATCAGTTTCTCGGTGACCTTAGGTAAGTTGATACTTAGGGCTTCTGATTTTGCTTGGTTAATTTTGAACCCGGATATCGCATTAAATTCCCCTAGTAATTGAAAGACGTTCGGCAGAGAGTTGAGGGGCTGTGATAACGTGAGTATCACGTCATCAGCGTACAGGGCCACCTTATGTGGCTGGTCACTAATTTGGATTCTTACTATATTCGGGCTGAGGCGGATATGCGCCGCCAGGGGCTCGATGCATAACGCAAAGAGAAGGGGTGACAGAGGACAGCCTTGCCTGGTGCCGCTCTTGATCTGGAATTCTTCCGGGTAAACACTGTTTTAATCAACCCTTTAGGGACTAGCATCTGTCGAATGACCTCCCCTGTTGTGTAACCTTATTCACACGATATAGTATGTCATTCAACAGTTCAAAATGTGGAAACACTTTTACACCTTGTTCATCTATTATCTTGTTGTTGACCTGTACCACCTTCTCATATTGTCTAGCCAGAGCTGGGTCCTCCCTCTGCCTCTGACGGAAGTCAAGAAGATCCAGGTCTGGCAAAATTCCCGTATCTATCTGTTCCCCACCTTGGTCATCCCCCGATGACCTGCAGTCCTTTGGGCTGACTAATGTTACCAAAAGTCCCAGCCTTTCTTAACCAGTCCTCTTTTTCCGCACGTCTCTGTTTACGTGTCTTTGGGACATGGTGTCTACGGGGGAAAATCTTTGGGGAAAAAGGGAACAAGTCTCCGGGCTTCTCCGGTACTAGAGAAGTAGGCTCCGTAGGAGTAGGGGCCAACAATGTTTCGAGGTAGGGCCAGTCTCGGCCAAGTAGAACAGGAGCAGGTAGCCAGGGAGCAACTCCCACTAGTAGGCTAGCCTCTTGATCCTGGATACGCAGTGTAACGTTCGCCGTCGGGTATCTCTTTGTATCCCCATGGATACACTCGATATTCCAAGGAGAGTCATAAGATAGTCTATTGCTTGGAATTAGGCCCTCTAGGATCAGGGTTTTTTCAGAGCCCGAGTCCAGCATGGCGTTTACTTTTGTCCCCTCCAGAGATGCTGGGACTAACCACGGATTGTGGTCCCCTCGGAGACAAGCTGTGGCAGTAGTTCTGCCATATGAACAGTCTATTTCCTCATCTCCTGAGTCCGCAAACTTGTTCGTCCGCGGAAGCTCTCGACGGGGCTCGGTGTTTGGACCTCTCCGCTGTTGGATGGGGTCCTCCCTTCTGGTTGGTGGGGTTATCCTGTCCACCGGGTGGGTGACAGGAGTCCAGGTTCTCGGGGAATACTGTGGGTGGCGGCCTCCCTTGAGTGATCCAGTGGCCTCGGACCCAGGATGGGCATCTCTGCGGGAGTTTGTACCAGGAACCCTCCGAGATGGGAAAGGGTCTTCCGATCGGGTTGACTGGATCTCCCGAGCTGGCGGGTTGTAGACCCCTCGATTGTCTGCTCTCCTGCCTCTAGTATCACCGGAAGCAACTGGTGTTTGCACCGGCCGTTCCCAGCTACCCTGTTGGGTATCGTCGCCGAGGAAGTTTTCCACCAAGCGGACCGCTGAATCCAGGGAAAATGCAGCGTGTCTTTTTACCCAGGAGCGGGAGGAGGGGGGCAGTATCTGTATGAACTGCTCGAGCACAAACTGTTCAAGGATCTCTGCCTTGTCATGTTTTTCCGGTTGTATCCACCTGGCACATAAGCCTACTAAGCGGTGGGCTACGACCCGGGGTCGGTCTCGGTTTGTATATTTGACTGTCCGGAACCGCTGTCTGTAGGTCTCTGGCGTGAGGCCTAGGCGATCCAGAATAGCAGCCTTTAGTTTCTGATAGTCCATGGCCTCGTCCGCTGGAAGAGCCTGGTAGGCTGCCTGAGCTTCCCCTATGAGGAGTGGAGCCAGAGTCGTTACCCAGCGATCAACTGTCCAGCCGTGGGCCGTGGCTACCCTTTCAAAAGTGAGGAGAAATGCCTCTGGGTCTTCGTTTGGCTTCATTTTAGGCAGCATCACCGGTGGGTAATTTGGAATCCCTGGTCTGCCTGGGGTTGGTCCTTCGACCAGCAGTTGGAGTAGCTTTTCCTCTCGCCGGGCCTGTTGCTCATCTTGCTGGGCTTGTCGCTCAGCTTGCTGGGCTTGTCGCTCATCTTGCTGGGCTTGTCGCTCTGCTTGCTTCTCTGCTAGCTGGAGTGTCTATTGGAATATTATCTGTGCTGGTCCTTCCCCCGGTGTGGATGTGTTTTATGGCTGGAGGTGTCAAAAGGTTTCTGAAAGCAAGTGATGTAAGAGTGTATGTGTATCAGTGTGAATTAACATGAATGGAGAGCCCACAGTATATACAGTGCTATGGGCTCTCCATTCATTTATATTCACACAGATACACACACACACACTCTTACATCACCTGCTTTCAGAAACCTTTTGACACCTCCAGCCATAAAACACATCCACACCGGGGGAAGGACCAGCACAGATAACATTCCAATAGACACTGTTGTTAAGTATACCTTTTGCTTGCTTCATTCATTGTAACATCGCCGGAAGAAGAGATCAGTGTATCTCGAAAGCTCGCACAAATAAAAGCATTTCGTTAGCCACAGAACGGTATCATCTATTTATTTTTTGATTATTGAAGCTCGGCTAACACGGTACTGATACCTCTACATGTGTATATATATATATACACACATGTAGAGGTATCAGTACCGTGTTAGCCGAGCTTCAATAATCAAAAAATAAATAGATATATGTGTGTGTATATATATATATATATATATATATATATTTATATTTATATATTTATATATATATATGTAGAGGTATCAGTACCGTGTTAGCCGAGCTTCAATAATCCAAAAATAAATAGATGATACCGTTCTGTGGCTAACGAAATGCTTTTATTTGTGCGAGCTTTCGAGATACACTGATCTCTTCTTCCGGCGATGTTACAATGAATATACAATGTATATATATGTGTGTGTGTGTGTGTATATATATATATATATATATATATATATATATATATACACACACACATAAATATATATATATATATATATATATATATATATATATATATTGTGACAAACGGCTTACTCCGGGGCTCCGTCGTTTGTCCGGGACTGTTTAGAACACGGTCTTTTAGGGTAGGTTAAATGATGAGGCGTCACGTACTGTTCCTTTAAACAGGCTATGCCTGGTTTATTCAGTCCCAGGCACTGAGACTGCCACAGTGCATACAACAGAAAACAGATCAAAACAAAAGCTGCTCACCTGAGCGATAACTTAACTTAGATATCCCTGACTCAGGGTTGGAAGTGGCTTTTCCACTTCCAACATCAAAACACGGTACTTTTGCAGTCTTACACAAATGAACAGAAAGATTGAACCTGTTTGGGGAAGAGGCTTCTCCCCTCTGTAGTTCAGCAGCCTTCCAGCCTCCTGGCTCTTGTGGGGAGCCCAGAGCAAACAGGAAATCAGTCTTTCATACCTGATTCCTAATTAGCATGAC
Source organism: Ascaphus truei (assembly GCF_040206685.1). Taxonomy (NCBI): domain Eukaryota; kingdom Metazoa; phylum Chordata; class Amphibia; order Anura; family Ascaphidae; genus Ascaphus; species Ascaphus truei. Next base: position 78,352,916 of record NC_134490.1, on the reverse strand, counting down.
AGGTGACAGAAATCAGGCAGCAGACAAACTCTGGTCTGGATCTCTCATCCCTCAGTTCCAGCGCTTGCCAAACTGTGGGATGGAGTGTATGTATTATAAGGCTGCACTCCCAGGCCAAACAGGATAGAAACTGTCTAGTATCCTGGGAGCCCTATATACGGAATTTATTACCAACCCCTGGTTTCTGTCACATATCCTCCCCCCCAGCTCAGACCTCGAGGGATGAGCGACCATGGATATTAGGGAGTGCATCCTTGACAACCCGTCAGCATTGCCATGTTTGTGCCCTGACCTGTGTTCCACAGAAAATTTAAAGGGTTGTAGGCTTAGGAACCACCTGGTCACTCTAGCATTCTTTTCCCTGTTTTGACACATCCAGGTAAGGGGTGCATGATCTGTGATCAACCGGAATTTTCTCCCCAACAGGTAGTATTTGAGCATCTCTACAGCCCACTTTATTGCGAGACACTCTTTCTCTACTATGGAGTAATTTTTCTCCTGGGGATTTAGTTTCCTACTTAAATAAAGGATGGGGTGCTCCTCACCTTGAGACTCCTGGGAGAGTACCGCCCCCAGCCCTACCTCAGATGCGTCGGTTTGGACTACGAACTCTTTGGAGAAGTCAGGTGTGACCAACACTGGTTGGGCACAGAGAGCTTCTTTCAGGCTTCTAAAGGCCTGTTCGGTTTCGGGGGACCACTTTACCATTAGCGGTCCTCTTGCTTTTGTGAGGTCAGTTAGTGGGGTTGCCTTAGTTGCAAAATTGGGAATAAACCTTCTATAGTACCCAATTAACCCCAAAAAGGTCCTTACTTGTTTTTTTGTAACTGGCCTTGGCCAATTTTGTATCGCCTCCACTTTGAGTGTTTGGGGTTTGAGTAAACCTCTGCCAATAGAATATCCCAGATACTTGGCCTCCTCCAGACCAATAGTGCATTTAGCGGGGTTAGCAGTTAGTCCAGCAGACCGGACTGCGTCAAGCACAGCTTGGACCTTTGGAAGGTGGGATTGCCAATCTTCACTATGGATTACCACATCATCCAGGTAGGCGGCAGCATACCGAGCATGTGGTTTTAAAATTTTATCCATCATTCTTTGGAATGTGGCGGGAGCTCCATGTAAGCCAAAAGGCAACACCTTATACTGAAAGAGGCCGTCTGGGGTTGAGAAGGCTGTCTTTTCTTTTGCCCTTTCTGTGAGGGGAACCTGCCAGTACCCTTTTGTTAGGTCTAGGGTTGTGAGATATCGGGCTTTGCCCAGTCTCTCTACAAGTTCATCTACCCTGGGCATAGGATAAGTATCAAATTTTGACACCGCGTTTAGTTTCCGGTAGTCATTACAAAACCTTGTTGTACCATCTGGCTTTGGGACTAAGACTATAGGGCTGTTCCACCCACTTTGGGATTCCTCAATTACACCTAGTTTTAGCATTTTTTTAACCTCTAAACTTATAGCCTTTCTTTTGGCCTCTGGGATTCGGTACGGTTTAAGGTTAACTCGGACCCCCGGTTCAGAGACTAGGTCATGTTCAATTACGCTAGTTCTACCTGGCCGTATAGAGAAGATTTCTTTGTTTCTTTTCACTAAATTCTGAACCTCTCGTTTCTGATGAACAGACAGGGTTTCAGCTATGCTAACCTCTGGGTCAGTTTCTTGATTCTCTGACGGACCTGGGGGTACTAGGGTTAACAAGACTTCTCTATCTTTCCAGGGCTTGAGTAGGTTTATATGGTAAATTTGCTCAGGTTTCCTCCTACCTGGCTGTCTTACCTTATAATTTACTTCTCCCACTCTTTCCAAGACCTCATATGGCCCATGCCATTTAGCAAGGAATTTACTCTCCACGGTGGGAACCAGAACTAGTACCCTATCACCTGGAGAAAAAATTCTGACCCTAGCACCCTTATTATATGTATTCCTCTGTGCTTCTTGAGCTTTCTCCATGTGTTCCCTCACTATGGGTAGGACTGCAGCAATGCGGTCCTGCATCTGGGCAACATGCTCTATTACACTTCTGTAAGGGGTAACCTCGTGTTCCCAAGTCTCTTTGGCTATATCCAGTAAGCCCCTTGGGTGTCGGCCATACAATAGTTCAAACGGGGAGAAGCCTGTGGATGATTGGGGAACTTCCCTAATGGCAAATAACAGGTACGGTAACAAACAATCCCAGTTTTTCCCATCTTTATCAACCGCTCGCCGTAACATGCTCTTTAAGGTTTTATTGAACCTTTCCACTAAACCATCTGTTTGTGGATGATAGACTGAGGTTCTGAGATGCTTGATTTTTAGGAGTTTACATAGCTCTTTCGTTACTTGGGACATAAATGGTGTTCCCTGGTCAGATAGAATCTCTTTAGGAATCCCGACCCGGGAAAACAGAACTACTAACTCTTTTGCTATGTTTTTAGCTGAGGTGCTACGTAGGGGAACTGCCTCCGGATATCGGGTGGCATAATCTAATATTACCAATATATGCTGATGTCCCCTAGCAGACTTTATTAGGGGTCCTACTAGATCCATAGCAATCCGGTCAAATGGTACCTCTATTATGGGAAGGGGTACCAATGGGCTGCGGTACGCCTTGAACAGGGCGGTGATCTGACATTCTGGGCATGAGGAACAATAATTCGTAATTTCTGCCAGAACCCCAGGCCAATAGAAGCTTCGGAGAACCTTTTCTTTTGTCTTTTCCACCCCTAGGTGTCCCCCCAATGGATGACTATGTGCGAGGTGTAATACTACGTTACGGAATGTCCGTGGTACCAACAATTGTTTAGTTGTAACTGATTTCCTTTTATCAACCCGATATACTAGGTCGTTCTCTACCTCGAAGTAGGGGTAAGCAAGTGACCTATCTGGTTGGCCAGGAGTACTATTCTGGTCCCGTATATTTCCCCTTGCTACCGCTAATGTGGGGTCCTCCCACTGGGCCTTCTTAAAACTCCCAGGACTGACCTCTAGGTCAGCGAGGGTCTTATCCGGTTCTGGGTTGGTAAGTGTCTGCTCAACATCTTGATTTGGGGTATTCCCTACCAAAGTAGTGATGGGGAAGGGAATTTTACAGCACTCCTCCTTTTCCCCCTTCTTATTTGGGCCCTCGTCAACCTCCATTTCTGAAAAAGGGAAAGGATTTGTTTCTTCTAATACTTCGTTATGGTCCGCTATTAAACTCTGGGCGCTATTCTGAGCGGGGGACCACATTTTTAGAAAATGGGGAAAGTCGGTCCCTATTAACACATCATGTGCCAGTTTGGGTACAATACCCACCTTGAAATCTAAAGAACCAAACTCTGTTTCAAAAAAAACATCAACAGTGGAATATTCATGATTATCCCCATGTATACAACAAATTGCCACTCTTTGTGAACTGTTTCCCTGTTTCTTCTTAATGGGCAAGAGTTATTCGGACACTAGTGTGACCATGCTCCCAGAGTCAAGAAGTGCCCGAACCCTCTTACCATTAACCTTTACAAATGCCCACAGATGGTTATTCAAGGGGTCCTCTGGGCTAGGGCCCATACATTGGGACAACAGCGAATAAGGTTCCACGCTGTTGCATTGCATGGGCTCATCATTTAGTGGGCAGATTTTTGCTGTGTGGCCCCTCTCATGACAATTTACACATTTAGGTACATAGTCTGTGTCCCACTTAGAGCCTTTTCCCGGCTCCCCATGTTGGCTATTGCCCTTAGTGTGCGAACCACTGTTGCTGGTGCTGCGTGAAGGTGGTCGCCGCTCTTCAGCGCCCCTTAACCCCGGTACCCTTTTACCGTCTCTGGAAGAGTCCTGGAACCTCGGGTAGTGGGGTTGCTCCACGACTGTGGGTTGCGGGTGCTCTTCTGCTGCATTGTACCTTTCTACGAGGGCCACAAGCTCATCCGCATTGTGGGGGTCACTCCGACTGACCCAACGGCGTAAGGCAGAGGGAAGTTTCCTCAAGAACTGGTCCATGACCAACCGTTCCACGATGTGGCTGGCTGAGTTGATCTCGGGTTGTAGCCACTTCCGGGCGAGGTGGATGAGGTCATACATCTGGCTTCGGGTGGCTTTATCCATCGTGAAGGACCATGCGTGAAACCTTTGGGCGCGAACAGCCGTGGTTACGCCGAGGCGGGCGAGGATCTCGAACTTCAATTTTGCATAGACGTTAGCTTCGGCTGGCTCTAGATCAAAGTAAGCCTTCTGGGGTTCGCCGCTTAGGAAGGGTGCGATTAGACCAGCCCACTCAGCTTCTGGCCATCCCTCTCTCTGTGCCGTGCGTTCAAACGTGAGAAGATAGGCTTCCACATCATCCGAGGGTCCCATCTTCTGAAGGTAGTGGCTTGCCCTGGTCATTTTCGGAACTGGGGCTGCCACTGCCAGTGGAAGGTTACTGATAGTCCCCCTCAGGATCTCGAGTTCCTGCTGTAAGCCCTGAGCGAACCGCTGTTGCTCCTCTCTCAGCAAGCGGTTTGTCTCTTGCTGGTTTGCATTCGCGTTTTGCAGGGCTTCATTCGTCTGTTGCTGGTTTGCATTCGCCTGTTGCTGGTTGGCATTCACCTGTTGCTGGTTGGCATTAATCTCTTGCTGGGCTATTAGCAGCTGTTGCTGGGCTGCATTCGTCTGCTGCTGGTTTGCATTAGTTTCTTGCTGGGCTATTAACAGCTGTTGCTGGGTTTCATTCGTGTCTTTCTGGGCAGCGACATTGCGTACCAGTGCACCCACCACGTCTTCCATCTTGTTTGCAGAGGATGAAAAAAACTTTTTTTTTTTTTTTTTTCAAAGTTCTTCAACCCGCAGACCCCCTAGTGCTCTGCCCGCATTCTCCACCATATGTGACAAACGGCTTACTCCGGGGCTCCGTCGTTTGTCCGGGACTGTTTAGAACACGGTCTTTTAGGGTAGGTTAAATGATGAGGCGTCACGTACTGTTCCTTTAAACAGGCTATGCCTGGTTTATTCAGTCCCAGGCACTGAGACTGCCACAGTGCATACAACAGAAAACAGATCAAAACAAAAGCTGCTCACCTGAGCGATAACTTAACTTAGATATCCCTGACTCAGGGTTGGAAGTGGCTTTTCCACTTCCAACATCAAAACACGGTACTTTTGCAGTCTTACACAAATGAACAGAAAGATTGAACCTGTTTGGGGAAGAGGCTTCTCCCCTCTGTAGTTCAGCAGCCTTCCAGCCTCCTGGCTCTTGTGGGGAGCCCAGAGCAAACAGGAAATCAGTCTTTCATACCTGATTCCTAATTAGCATGACAGGTGACAGAAATCAGGCAGCAGACAAACTCTGGTCTGGATCTCTCATCCCTCAGTTCCAGCGCTTGCCAAACTGTGGGATGGAGTGTATGTATTATAAGGCTGCACTCCCAGGCCAAACAGGATAGAAACTGTCTAGTATCCTGGGAGCCCTATATACGGAATTTATTACCAACCCCTGGTTTCTGTCACAATATATATATATATATATATATACATACACACACACATAAATATATAAAGTGAAACTTCTTTGCTGGCACCTACCAAACGAAAATTTCCCTTGCAGTAAATCGCCTTCAGGTGACGGAAGTGCAGGTAGATCTACCTTGAATGATGATTTATAATGAGAACTTGTATGCATTTGTCTTTGCCATTTCTGATGTTTCTGACACTTAGATACTTTTACCTGATCATTTCACAGATTATGATCTTTTCCTTGTATGTTTAGTAATAATATTATTATATCACTGATATATTTATATAAGGATTTTGTCTTGTTTACTCTTTGCATTCAAAGTAACATTGGGATTGGTTTATGTGTTCTACTCATAATGTTGGTTTACAATTGCGTGATTGATTTCAGTTGTCTCAGTTAACACAGGAGGAGCTATATAATCCATTTCATTGTGTTACTGCATACTCCTTGAGAAAGCGCTGTAGAAACGTGAAACGCGTGGGAGTGCTATCCCCTTGTTTTGTTGTAGTATGTCCATTTGTTTTTATGTAGTTTAATAAATCTTTTTTTAATTTTTAATCACCCCGGTGAGTTGTGGAGTGCTTTCGCATAGTTTTTGCGTCCAGCCCATCCCACTTTGATCTTTTGTATCATGTATGTGCCCAATAAGATTACTCTTTTGTGACTCATATGCTGTAACCCTAGTATTAAATTCAAGTCATCACAGTGTCCTAGTGCTGCTGTGCAAATATTCACCACATTTGAATTTACATTAACTTAAGTACATAGTTACTGACCTGTATATAGCATGAGGTATGATTCTTCCATGTCATTTTAGTAAGGCACTCTGAAGGAGAACCTGTTATTTTGAACGCTAATATACAGCAATATCTGAGTATCATTTCTATGTTCATCCAATAAACACAAACTGAAAAGCATGCTAACAGGGCTAAGATCACAGTGTGGATGCCCAAATTGCTGAAAGGCAAAATTAAACAAAACAATGCTCTTACCAATAGTGTTGACATCCCTATACATATATACATATATTTTATTCCTATTGTATAATTGGAAGGTACAAACGTACTCTACTGCACAATGGGTAACATAATACAATGATATACATGTAACACAGTTTGCCCATCCGTCCGCCCCCACCCCCCCCCCCCCCCCCATCGCAGGTAAGATGCACGTGAGGGGAATCTATATGTATTACCAGGTGTGGTGCTTTACCTGTCAGGTTCACAGGAGACCTGAACCTACGCCAGTGAGAGCCTGGGGTGTATCCTCTGGAACGACCTTACATAAACAGCGCCTCCACCTGTGTAGGATTCTAAGGGTAGAATGCCCCTGACACAGGATCCGCATATAGTAACCACATACACCGGAGTATATATAAATAGTTTACTATAGGGGCAGATAAACACAATACAACATGCATAAACAATATGACAGTGTCCTTCTATGACACTAATAGGCACAACTACTCATTGTCTCGCCGGACCTTAAGCCCATTCCCGTATTCCCACCCAACACATGTACCCAGAGCCCCAAGAGTCCCACAACTCTAGGCGTGATCAATGCCTGTGTAAACCGGTATGGTGGTGCACTTGGTGACTTGACTGTACCTGCCGGATGTGTCCACAGCCGGGCACGCAGATGCTTGACTTGGAATCCCTTGCTCCAGGAGATGCTCCAAGACGCCTCAACGGTGGGTGGCTCCCGTCTGGAGTGATCCACCTTTGGACAGTCTCTGCCTCTGCTTCAGCAGAGGATAATTCACCTTCACAACAGCAAGTCCAGGATATACACACTTCTTGGCTGGACCCTCACTTGCCTAGGTTCTACAGGACCCTGTCCTAAGGGGAGTCCCTATAGCAACCACATGCTGAGGTGAGTTGGGGCCTAGCTGGGACCTAAGGGGGATGTCTGGCCAAATGTATGAGCCACTGGCTCCCTACACATACCCACCCTCCCTGTCTGTGACACAGCTCCAACCAGACTTATGTCCTGCAGTACAAGATAAAGATACCTTTAAGTGTCCTTTACTGCTTACTGAATGTAAGTAGTTAGTGACAGAGTGCATGAGCTCCTTTGCAAAAGATACTGCGCAATGGTGTTTTCTGTTTGTTTTTTTGTCTCCGCAGAACTTATCTGTATTTAAGGAATTACAGCAAGCTTCTCATGCCAAACTGACCCGTATTACCATCTTAATCCAAGGACTGTTTTGCATCCAGAGACTGGTATCATTTTACAAGTCAGTGCGCCCAGGACTGTTTGCTCTTTTGTATTCCAGCCCCAACTGACTTCCTTTCTCTGAGCGCGCCAACATATCCCCCCCTTCCAGGGAATCCTGCAGCCCTATTGGCTCCCTGGCATCAGGTTGCCTACCTGCATCTATGCATTCTGGGGGCTGTAGTCCTCCATGGTCCTCTTTACCATTGGGGCCACGTGCGCGATGTCTACTGCGCATGTGCATGTCTCCCTGTGCCTGCACATCTATGTAATGGCCGCCGCTACTTGTGTCTGTGCAGGCGCGATCTCGGGAAGGCCCTGCATTGCTGTAATGGCCGCCGCGGGTACACCGGTACTCCTTGCGCATGTGTGAACATGTGCCACCCCTAACATGGCCGACGGCACTGTCCTGCGCACGCGCGACTACACTGCGCATGCGAGAGTACACGCAACATGGCGGCGCCCTGAATAAGGAGCCGCCGGCCAGCCCATCACCACCCACAACCACCACGGAGGGTGAGGAGGGGAAAACGGGGAGCCATAGGGGACCTGGCTACATACAAAATTACAAGGATACATACGTACTTGCAAGCACAATCAGCAGGGAGTTCTGAGCTTAGCAGAACATATGATCTATAACCAATGTGTTATTATTTGTTATTTTGAGATGGTGCTGGGCTACCCATTAGGTACGTGTCTATGGCAGGCCGGTGCTACGGCTCCCCAGCCCCCCATGCAGCAGCCCGGCGGTCACTGTCTGCCATACATTCCAACCGGTGGAGGGAGCTGGAGGAGGGAGCTGCAGAGTCCCCGGACCTCACCCCAGGTAAAGTATGTGTGTAAGAGAGAGAGAGAGGGGTGTCTATTACCTTCTCCGGAATGGCCCTCCTCCTGCAGCCTTGCTTTGTCATGGCGACCCGACGTGTCGACGCCGTGATGAAAGGCCCCCAAAGTCTTGGTGCCTGGGGCCCCCAGATTGTCTTAATCCGCCATTAGCTGTAAGGGTCCCAGTGCTGCATTCAGTAAGAAAGTATGAGCTCAGCAAAACCTCACCACAAAAAGATGATCTATGAGACATTGAATGTAGGTGGTCTAAAATTAGGATTACTGCACAGTAAACGAGTAAATAAATTCCAGTGTGTGTGTGTGTGTATACATACATATAAAACATTGTATAAACTCATTTTGTGATGCTATTCATTTCATTCCACATTATTTTCTTTTTGCAGTGTCAACCATGTATACTTTATACGTTAGCTGTACAAATATCACAAATCTCAGTGACACAATGGAAGGCCAAGAACACCAGACATACAACTGAACACTGACAAAAAGGAACATCTGCCTTAAGAGCTTACAATCTATTTCCAGTATATTGCATAAAAAGTGCTTACACCTGTTTGTTTTTTTAAATGGGATGTTTATGCATTTTTATAAAGGTCTTTAAAAATCCAATGTGGGAACATTCAAAATGAAAATGGTCCAAACCAATAAGCAGCATAAACCGACTAAATGTCCTGGTTAACCAGAGAAGTGTATGTCTGTAGAATATTAGAAATGTGTCGGGATGAACAGCAGACAGCATAAAATGCTTCATAAAGACTTGTTTTAACTAAAGCACTACATTCTTACAGCAGCCCCTTAGCCTTACTCTATCCGCAGTATATTGCTGGCTGACATAAACCTTACAGAAATTAGGTAGTTTTAAAGTAGCATGTTCTAACGCATATGTACTTTATGTCAGAGCGCAAACAAAAACACACACAGGGATATTGCTCAACATAAAATAGCAGACATTTACACATGTGTTCTGTATAATCTCCACTTCATTAATGGAATTGTGCAACAGCTCAAGATCAAAGCTGAAGTGAGTTTGAAAGACAGACGTGTGCACAGCGCCCCTTTAAGTGTGGTTTAAATGAAGTGCCTGTAGTGCTTTATATTATGGATTCTGCCTGCATAGTGTTCAGCAGGCAGACCTCTATAGTGTCTGTGATGCTTTGCTGTAAAGAAGGGAAGTAGGCCTTGGAGCAGGGTAATGCCTTGGGAACAGTGGGTGTAAAGAGTTAGTCATATCTTCCAAAATCTAAAATACATATATATGCAACAAATGAAATTGGCTCCTACGCAGGATGACCAGATTTTCACAAGTAGAAATCGGGACACGTGAAAAAATGACTTGCAAAACAAATGACATCACTTCAACATAAATATTAGAATGGTAATTGTCTAATACCATCCCCATTTATGCTGTATTATTGATTTATTTCAGTTTATTCTACCCTCCCTCCCCCCATCTTCCCTCTCCATGCCCCCTCATACACTTCCCCTCCCTCTCTCCCCCTTTCTCACACACACTCCCCCCACCCACCTTTTTTTCTCCCCTCTCAGTTAAAAGTCCCCACCTGTGGAGCAGGGAGATCCCGTCCAGGTGACCGGCACCGGAGGTTGTGCCTGACTTCTGGGTCGGACCGCTGGAGCGGCCCCCTCCCTCTTCTACCATCAAAACAGAAAAATGCCAAAAACTGGGATATTTGAACGATTTTGAGAAAATTGTCTGGATACAGGAACTTTAAATGAAAATTCGGGATGTATGGTCACCCTATTCCTATAGTTATGAGTTGTAGTTTGAAATATAGTTTTCTAAGAAATCCCCCTTGAAGTGTTACTCCATCTCTCAGCCAAACACACTTTTAATAGCACAATAACATGGGAAACATCAGAGAATAAAGATATGGGTTAAAGCGGCTGACACCCTTTTGTTTGCATGTGATTACTATATTTTACTTAATTTAAGAGATATGTTCTTGCCCTTTCCAATGCTTTTTTTATTTGTAAAATTTGATATACTGTAAGCGGTTTAACTGCCTGGGAGCTAAAAATTGAGCTTTCCTTAAAGCCCAATGCAGTCTACTGTGGTAACCTCAAAAGCGAGAGTTTAAAATAAACAAAACATGATTTTCTTATAGAGCAGGACATGCTCAGGGGGTGAGATACTAACATTAGAACAGTTAAACTCATCCAGGCTTCTGGGAGATTGCTTCTGTAATACTGTACAGGCAGTCCTATAAATGTGACATTATTTTTTGTCATACTGCTGTCTGTTTGAAATGAAGGTTTGGGCAGGTCTGAGATTTCAGCTCCAATAATTTCATTAATTAATGCCCACAAATCTGCTGCATGTATGATTTATAATAAAGTCATTTACTACGCAGAATAAGAGTGCGGGGGCCCACCTTCCGTGGGTAACAACCGACCTTATAGTGCTCTACCATCTAAGAGATGGGCTGTGGAGAAGCTACAAAGTTACTGGCACTACCAAGGAGCTTAATAACTACAGATGCCTGCGGAATATGTGCACAAGGCAAACAAGACATGCAAAAGCACAATATTACTCTGACCATAGAATACATAAAACCCAGCAAACTTCTGGAAGGTTATCAACAATATATTCCAGCCTTCTAGCCATCAACAACCATATAATATCATTAAGGAGGAAATTACTCTGACAAATCCCACTGACATTGCACATGCTTTCAATTAATACTTTGTGGGGTGTGCAATTAACCTATTAGCGAAACGCAACCCGAACTACAAACATGAACCTCATTCTGGGAGTACCCTATAGCCTCACCCTCTCCCAACACCACCCACAATTTTCAATTTGTCCCAGTATCTGAAGAGGAGATTACACAAGTGATCCTCAAATTAAAACTAAGCAGCCAATGTGGACCTGACCTACTGCAATCTAAGTTCCTACGACTTGGTGCCCCAGCCATTCACAAACCGTTTGCTTCCCTAATCAACTCTATCTTGTCTTCAGTCCATATCCCTAAGACCTGGAAAACTGCCAGAGTTGTCCCAATCTTCAAAAGTGGGGACAAAAACACTGTCTCAAACTAAAGGTCAATCTGTCTTCTCCTAATACTATCCAAAGTCATCGAAAAATGTGTTCACTCACAATTAAGCGATTACTATACCAAGACAAATTTCCCTAGTCAATTCCAATCTGGCTTTTGCTCCAAACAGTCCACCGTAACTACCCTCCTAAAGGTTTGCAATGAGGTACAGTGTGGAATGGAACAACTCACCGGTGCAATATTCCTAGATTTTGCAAAGGCTTTTGATACTGTTGATCATGTTATCTTGCTAAACAAACTCCAGTGCTCTGGAATAGGGAAGCATGCTTTAAACTGGTTTCATTCCTACCTATCAGGTAGATCCCAACATGTGACTATCTCGGGCTCTAACTCCAACCCCTTTGATATCACCTACGGTGTCCCTCAAGGCTCTGTTCTGGGGCCACTACTCTTCTCAACCTTGGACACCTACTTCAATCTGACTTTTAGAGACTTGAAAATTGGATTTCCCAAAACAAACTGTTTTTAAACATTGACAAGACTGTAACAATTGTATTTGGGATCAAGGCTACATTTCTAAAGCTTCCAATGAATGAGCTCCAGATCAGAACCAACTATAATACTATCCTAGCCCCTGTTACTAGTTTCAAATATTTGGGCTTATGGTTTGACTCCCATTTAACATTTGGGATGCACATTGATACCCTGACATCCAAAACGTATGCCAAACAAGATGTACTTTATAGGTACAAATCCTCCCTGTAACGCTTGCGCGAGCCCAAAAGCTAGACCTGACCCTGGCACTGAGGTGGGAAGGACTATGCCATGTACCCACAGCAGCAGGGGCGTGCCCAGAAGGTGGACTGTAAGCGTTACTGGGTCTGGGTAGGAGAGAAGAGGTTAATCCAATACTTGCCGGGGTCCTGGGTTGGAGAGGTATACGTAGTAGTAGTCCATAAGCCAAGGGTCTGGGATTGGAGAGGTACTCGTAGTTGAAGTTTGTAACCAGGGATCAAGAGCCAGAGAGAATCCACAAGAAGCCAGGACGGTACACGTAGAGTTAACTGCAAGAGAACTAGACAAGACAGGGCTAGACACAACAGGCACACGCAGAGGCTACATTTGATTATGCTCAGCAATGAGACTGAGCACTGACTGGGTCTTTATACAGGAAGTGAGAAATGACTTGAGAGGCGGAGCAGAGGCGCGGCCTCAGCAGAAGCTGGGATAGGTGCAGGCAGACAAGGGGCTCGTTAGTAGCTGGCCACGCAGCTGGGGATAGTTGCGCGACGTCACGCGTGTGCACCGAGCGTGGAGGCGCGGCGCAACCGAGGGGGCAGAGCTTTGCTCCGTGACACTCTGAAAGAGGAGCGGGTGCGCGCGCGCTCTGTAAGCAGAGCAGGGGTGTGCGCACCAGCGGCGGGAAGAGCGGAGGCAGCAGCATCTGCAGTACTTGAAGTAAGAGAGGAGGGAACATGCTGCAAGGGTCGTGTTCCCAGATTCCTCACACTCCCCAAGCCTGCTGGTCAGAACGCATCGCACAACAGATGCTGATGCCAATTATAGACTTCGGGGACATAGTATATGGCTCGGCACCCCAAACTCACCTTAGCAAACTTGATACCATCTACAACTCAATATGCCTCTTTGTCCTTGTAAGAGACGTGTTCAGAGGAACGCAATGGAGACTGTTTTAAGGTGAAATTAAAATAAGGCTTTATTGCGCATGTTGCTTTAAACACAGCAAACATGTAAATCAGCAAACAAAATCCGCTCCACTCTGGAGTATATATACACTTGTGATCCAGTTCTCTTTAAGTGCGTGGTTAGCCCAGCGATTCACCAGCCGAAATCATAGAGACATTTATCAATATACATAGACATAGATAATAGTCTTATACGAAAAGTCTTATCTGTTAGCTGGGCTGCTGTACGGGAAGCTTCTCTGCTCTCTTGGATCCGCACCCTTGTGTGCTAAGGCAAAATCAGGCTCCAGGTTTAGAATCTTGTCCCTTTTGTCTTGTTGTCAGCTTGCCGCTCAAGACATCCGTCCTTCCTTGGTTCAGCCCAGTTGTGGACTAAGGAATCTCCCTTCCTGTCTCAGAGGCAGGCTTTTTCTAACACCTGTAATCAGCCAGATGCAGCACTTATCATCTGAGATCTGACTCCAAAAGACTGTTCATGGTCCCAAGGATAAACAAAGTATCCGGCTGCTACTCCTTCTCTTACCGTGCCCCCCACAACTGGAACAATCTTCCGGAGACTCTCACAGCCGCCACCAGTCTAAATTCTTTCAAAACTAAAGCTGTCTCACATTTTAATCTGGTCTGTAACTGTTACATAAGCCTATAACATATATTATCTTCAACTGTTCATGGAATGTCTTGTATATAATGTACAACCCTGTTCACTTAATGTAACTATGTTTTTATAACCATGTACAGTATTTGTCATCATAACTCTGTGCCCAGGACATACTTGAAAACAAGAGATAACTCTCAATGTATTACTTACTGGTAAAACATTTTATAAATAAATAACTGAAACCCTTCGTGCTAGAGGGGTCTGTAATACTGTGTTTTGTTGCTGGTCTATGGCAGGGATAGACAGTGTTTTCTTGTACAGTACCTTGATTCACACCCCTGATTATATGCTTCTTACACTAAGTCGTGTCACGTGACAAAAACATTGCTTACTATACATACATGATCTGCAAAACTATGACCTTTATGAAGGTGCCTAACCCCTTGAAGACATTCCCACATGCTGGGCCAAAGGCATTTGGACTTATTTGCAAAAAATATATTTTTCTTATTTTGTTTCCATTGACTGAATCTGCGCTTATTAGCTACAGTACTAATGAGGGCATCATAATTGCTTTACAAAGACCAGAAGAAAAACAATGTATCTGTAGATTTAAGAATTGACAAATTAGGATTCTAGAAACCTTTCAAATCATTGGTTTTGCATGGAAACAGTACAGTTTGAAAAAATATATATATTTTAAATTTAGTCTAATAACACCAATCACTTACATTTTTGGCTGCGTCCATAGAAGGACAGTCAGCGCTGAGCCCCGTCATCCTCAATGAGGATGTCTTGAGAGGGGGCTCCCGCGAGCGTCCGCAGGCGTGCTGAGGCGCAGGGATTTTCAGCCGACAGCAGAACCTGTTTCTGAGCACGCTGTCGGCTGAAAACCTCCAATCAGAGCGAAGCAGCGTCAACGTCACGGTGCCGTGACATTGGCGCCATGACGTTGACGTCAGCGCTGCACGAGCATTTGGCCCAGTGACGTCAGTGCCCCGCCTCCCAATCGCGCATGCTGGCTCGTCTACTACTTCATGCAATCGCTCCTGATTGCGCAGACGAGCCTCAGCGTCAGCGCGGAGGAGCGTGGCTCCCCCTCTATGGACGCAGCCTTATTCATTCATCATGTAATTGCCCCCTTTGCCTGGTATAGAGACACATTGCAAAGCCCTGACAGTGAATGGTTTAACACTTTACATGTGCTGAATTGCTTATACCTTCATATTGTACTTCCCCCTCTCCATGTTTCATCTATCTTGCTTCAAGAAGAAACAGGAAATGGAATAAATATAGTTTATAATTCATAATAGAACAAACCACCTTGAAAGCAGACAAGGGAAGGAACACACCCAGTCTAAACAAACTGGATGGTAAATACACCTCCAGGCAATACTAATGCACCTAACATACAGTAGATTGAAAAAGCAGCGACATTAGATCTATATACCTACATTCCTGTGCACCATTGCAAGGCACATTCCTTCAAATCAAAAGCCCCCCCCCCAACATATAGTAGCTACTGGGTTCATTCAAAATATCTTAATCAAATGAAGTGTTCTGGTGACTGTATTGATCTTGGCAAAGTGTATGTTGGCTGAAGGTTGTGACACTATATAGTGGTTCACCATGTGAGGTCTTTATTCATGCACCTGTGCTTCCAAACTCTTACAAGTGTACTCTTCTGCACAATCCAAGGACGCTTGGGCATTGTGCTTAAATAAGTGTACACTCATTATGAATGTAGGTGCTAGGAGAAGGGGCTGCTTTATTCTGTTCATATCTTAATGCAACCAAAGAAAACAAAGTAAAACAAAAAAAAGTCTAACTCGCTGGTGGACGGGCAAGAGACACATTGCACATGAGGGCTCTTTATCTTGTTCCCCATAGAGGTCAGATCAGAGGGGCCACAAGCTTTTTGTAGTGTCATTTTGCACTTGAAATGTATTCTATTTCAATGTGTTGCAATATTTTATCACATCTGCACTATATATATATATATATATATATATATATATATATATAAAATAAATAGGCGATACTGTTCTGTGGCTAAGGAAATGCTTTTATTTGTGCAAGCTTTTGAGATACACGGATCTCTTCATCCAGCGATGTTACCATTGAATGAAGCAAGCATAGGGTTTACTCAAAAACAGTACATCTTGGAATGTATCTGTGACTGAAACCTATCCCTCCCCCTGTGTATTATGCGAGAGTGTGTGTGTATTTATAAAGAGCCCACAGTATATACAGCGCTTTACACAAGGTGTGTGTGGAGTGGGAGTGTATATCAATGGTGTTGGTAGGTGTGGAAATGTGAGAGGGTGTTGCATTACTAAAAGTGTGTGTGGATACTATGTGGCCCCTGTTGATATATAGGGATGGAATTACATAGAGTATATGTATGTGTAAGAGATAGCTGTATGTGCATACATGTAGCGCAGTATGTATAGACATGGCCTTTAGCGCTCATGGGAAGAGAGTTCTCTTGTGTATATCTATATTAACAACACCTTAACTTACAACTGAGAAACTGCATTTAGCTGCCTTAGCAACTGTATGAAATTAGCAGGAGCAGAGCGTTCAAGGGCCACATCAAAGCCCACCCTGGACCTCTAGCTTGAGAAGCAATGCTAACCGCTCAGGCAACGAAAGGGTTACACACATCACTAATTAAAAGCATTGCACAGCAGAAACCTATTCTGCGGAAAAACCTACAAAAACAGACCATTGTGTGGACAAGCAGAGCACAAGAATACACAGGCTGGGACCTGCTCATTGCATTTTTTCACAATACAGTGGCTGGCCAGGAGATCAGCTTACAGGTATTTTTTTCTATTGCCTTCAGTAAGCAATCACTCAGAGATCCACCCAGCTCTTAAAGTAACAATTACTTTGGCCGCTTCCCCAGTCTCAGCAGTGTTGCCTGGAGCTGCTCTGCCCCACAGAACAAGGAACGCGAGCTCCCTGCACACACGGGAGCTGATGCCTCTTCCAACTTCTCCATTTAAAGTCTCCCCCCTAAAATCCTGCAACAATGTTGAAAGTTATTGTGGAATCGGCTACTAACATTCCTAAAACCAAACTGGGAAAGCCAGATCCTATAACTACCATCAACTTTAAGGGTAAGTGAGCTGTGCAGACTTTCTTGATGGTAAATGGGATGGGGGAGCTGCTGGAGCAGTCCGGTTTGGGATGATCAGGGGTTTCTCTAAACTTGAAGTGTATTACATCTGCTCCAGGCTATCCATGAAGGGAGGACTCGAGGTTTGTTCAGCTGCGAGATCAGGGTCTTGTGCTAAATGATATCAAGAAATGTTTCTTTTTGTTGCATTGACTTGCTTATGAAAAACTAACTCCTGCTTCTGTGACTGGCAATCCCAAGGACACACTGACTTTGTGAATATATTGGCATTGAACCCTAGCAATGTAAGTGTTGTGAGAGCGGTGTGAGAGCGCTGTGTATTGATTTGTTTCACTTTACTGCAAATAAATGGCCTTTCACAGCTTCAATAAGTTTAACGTGCGTTTCACTAATAACATTGAGCTGTTGTGTAGTAGTGTAGTAGTGTGTGTGTGTGTGTGTGTGTGTGTGTGTGTGTGTGTGTGTGTACACACAATGATTAACCTGTTTAGCACTGCATGAAGAAGGCACTGAAGAGTTTGGACTTCCAGGTGGTATTAGTGGGGTAACTGGTTTTTAGGACAAACGTCATTTTTGGGTAGGGTCAATGTTACTTTTTTTTTTTTTTTACTTTTATTTAAATCAAGTGTGAAGTTTTCAGGGCGAGATACCTGCATTTCATTATTGATGAACTAGTCCTACAAATCAGCAGAGCACCTCCATGTCTTAATTACTGGGTTGTTTGTTTTTGCCACAGGTTTTTTTTTTCCACCCTAGTGTCGCCCAATAGGAGAGACTTTTCCTATAGTAATGGTGTCTCTATACACGTTTTAAAAGTCATGGGGCACAGGCTGTAATTAATGTGTGTCTCAATAATTGTGTTCCAACCTATATTGAAACAATGCTATAGTATAGTCGCCCTCCTTTTAATTTATAGAATCCTTGGTGTGGCCACACAATCTGACATGTGACATCATTCCAGTGTTGAATGTTTGGCTCATGCCTTTAATGTGCATAATATAAGAACGTTTTGTGTTCCTCTTTTGTTATATTTCAGTCTGCTTGCCATGTAATGTCAGACAAGTTAATATATATATTTTTTTTATTATTTGATGGAGGTTATTTTTACTGTTGCAGCATAAGCCAACACTGTGTGTGTCTGTGTGTGTTGTCTTACTCTGTTCTAACTCACAAAAGGCTAGCATTTTTTTCTATGACAAATATCAAATTACACTGCTGTGTGGTATTTGAATCCTGCATAGCTTTCAGTTGAATCACTGACTGCATTATCATTTGGGGGTTTTAACTTTAAACAAACTCTCTGTTTTGCTTACATCAGCTTGGCAACTGAAAAAAAATACATATCTACATTGACCTTGTTTCCACCGAGGTGGAGAGACCTGTGTGAACACTTTTTTGCTACTCCCTAGTCTCAGACGAGTGGTCTTCTGGCCTTACTGGGCAAGAACATTTGCCTGAAATATGGTTTTCCTGCACAAAATGTCTCTTAAGGTCCAACAGTTTGGAAGATTTTAAGAACAGCACAGAAAAGCAAAGACCTCTTGCATAGTTAATTAGACATGCGAGCACCTATCACTGCTGAAATATGTAACTTTAACAAACATGCGTGCATATATCGCTGCAGCATAAACCAGAAAGGTATCTCACTGTAGAAGGTAAAGAAAGTTTGTAAATAGAATAAGTGAAAAATGTTTAGTATCATTTATTGCAGCTTTGACGCCTCCACTGCCAGAGGGCCCAGCAAGGCACTGTAATCGTGGCAGATCCTTTCTGCAATAAAGCGGCCAATACATTACAGCAAGAGAAAAACCCATAGGGCATTTTGTCTTCACATTTGAATGACTGAGTTGCTGTACTGTGAGTTCCTGCTATTGAGACTTTATTTCTTCAGGCGTCAACCAAGCAGGATACTTAACCCATAAGAAGCCCAACATCTGGCTTTGGTGCTGCGTGAGCTCCCGGCCAATGAGAGCACAGCGATTTGCTCAGCATTTCCAGTGCCTCCTTGTCTGAGCTGTATTATATAATGAGAAGTTAAATTGTCATCCTGTTTCTCAACCAGTTTTGTGTCACCTTAGGATACTTTAAACTAACTTGAAGGGATTCCCATTGAAAAGCAACTTATAATGTGGTGTTGTTGAAAGCTTTTTGTTACATTTTAGAATAAACATAACACTTCAGATCTTTGCAAACACTATAATTGCAATAAGATGTGTTTGTTAGTATTTACTTTGTTCCTAACTAATAAATGGCGCCGTAAAAAAGTGTGTGTGTGTGTGTGTGTGTCTATCTTGGATGGGGGAAAGTGTGAAATATGGTTTCATGCTTTTTATCAAGCAAGATTTAGGAAGGCGAGAACATTGAATCTAATAAAAAGGCAATTTTATTTGCATGTCACTGCAGTGTACAAGCAAATTCCATAATGGGGGAAACCATATTTGCTGAAGGTTGCAATACTCTCTCTGCATCAGAAATGTAGCAGAATATGATCATATTAAACAAAAAGCCATAGTGTTTTGTGTCAGTCATGTCATTTTTTTTGAGATCAGAACCAGGGTCCCATTTGTGGTAAATTTAATTTATTGCTGAAACCATGGACTCCCAGAGTTTGAAGTTCAGAACAAATTCTTTAGTAGATTTCAATGATATGTAACTTTTCTGTTGATGACATTTCAATCTGGCTATAGGGTCCCCCTTCCACGGTTCCTCAAATCTATCAAAACAGATACAGTAGGACACGTAACCATAATTCCTATTGAGAGGCAGAAGGAGAACTTGGCACTTTAAACAAATTTATTTACAGTGCCATCTCCTTGCATCCATGTTAATATAGCTCTCGCTCTCGCATTCTGTTCAAAATTCCAACTGTCCTCTAGAACAGGGGGGCGCAAACTTTTTTCCCTGCGCCCCCCTGACGGCTGTCCCCTCGCTCCCGCGCCCCCCCCCCCCCAACCCCAACTTACCCGCGCTCCGGCGTAATGACGTCACGTTGCCATAGCAACGTGACGTCACATGACCTCGCAGCGTCATTTTGACGCCGCGTTGCCATGGCGACGCCGGGAGGAAGCCGCTGGAGCCACGGGTAAGTATGGTTTACAGAGGCCCTGCAGCTCCCCCGGCACTTAATTTAAGTGCCTTCGGGAAGCGCGCGGGGCCTCTGTAAACCCCGCGCCCCCCGTCGGCAGTCTCGCGCCCCCCCTGGGGGTCGCGCCCCACAGATTGCGCACCGCTGCTCTAGAACCTCGCACTGGCGGCTCCTCCGATTCCATGATCCTGTATTATTTGTCATAACACTGTGCCCAGGACATACTTGAAAACCAGAGGTAACTCTCCATGTATTACTTCCTGGTACAACATGTTATAAATAAATGACCAGCAGCTCAGCTCTTGCAAAGTCTTTGCCTCATCTAGGGCATTACGTATGTGTATGTAATAATATTATTATTTCCAGGTACTAAAAGCGCTTTATGTAAGGTGCATTGTCATATTCACATTTTTGACTTGGTGTGTATTTGTGTACAAAGGTTGTGGCTAGCAGACAAATGCAAGGCTGAACATATATCCAACAGCTGTGTGCACACCTCATTGCATATGAATAAAGTAACAAATAGAAATTTTAACACATTTCATGACCTACTAGCAAAAATACACTTATGCTTTCTTACAGTAGAGAACAATACTATATTGAATTGACGCTGGTTTTGTTATATTCCAGTTTTCAATGTTATTAATCATTCTATTCTAGCCCTCACTGCCTGGCTTCTAGGGAGATTACATTTATTTATTTATCAAATGTTTTACCAGGAATTAATTGAGTTACCTCTCGTTTTCAAGTATGGCACAGTTATGATGACCAATACATGGTTACTTTACATATGTATAAAGACATTGCATGAACAGTTTAACATATTTTATCTTTTAGGTGTAAAACCATTACAGACCAGATTAAAATGTGAGACAGCCTTAGTTTTGAAAGAACTTAGATTGGTGGTGGCAGTGAGTCTCCAGTAGGTTGTTCCAGTTGTGGGGTGCACGGTAAGAGGAGGAGTGCCTGGATACTTTGCTGAACCTTGGGACCATGTACAGTCTTTCTGAGTCAGATCTCAGATAAGTGCTGCATGTGGTAGGGGTGAGGAGCTTGTTCAGGTAGCTGGGTAGCTTGCCCAGAAAGTTTTTGAAGGCAAGACAGGAAAGATGAACTTTGCGCCTAGACTCAAGTGATGACCAATCTAGTTATTTGAGCATTTCGCAGTGATGTGTGTTGTAGTCACATTCGAGGACAAGGCGACATATTGAATTGTAGAGGATGTCTAGTTTGCCAAGGTGAGTTTAGGGTTCTCTACCATATTAATTAATATATTATATTCCCATAGTCTATAATTGGCATCTACTGTGCGATGTGCTTTGTGATCAGCAGACTTAGGGAGGATTTGTTTCTGTAAAGTACACATAGTTTTAGGATAGGTTTTGAGTGTCAAGGTATCAATGTGCAACCCAAATGTTAAATTGGAGTCCTACCATATGCCCAGATATTTAAAACGAGTAACAGGGGCTTGGATCGTATTAGAGCTGGTTCTGATCTGAAGCTCTGTCATTGGTAGCTTTACAAATTTAGCCTTGGTACCAAATACCATTTAGTCTTCTTGTTGTGTTTAAAAACAGTTTGTTTTGGGAAATCCAATTTTCAAGTCTCAAAATCAGATTTAAGTACGTGTTCAAGGTCGGAGAGGCTAGGGCTGTGTACATATAGGATTGTCCTCTGCATACATGCGTATTGAAGCTCCCTTACAAGCTGTAGGAAGATCATTGGAGACTGAGAAGAGTAGGGGCCACAGAACCCAGCCTTGTGGGACACCACAGGGGTTTTCTAAGGGTTGGAGTTGGTGACCAAGAGACATGTTAATCTACCTGATGGGTAGGAATGAAACCAGTTTAATACATGTTTCCCAATTTCAGAGCATTGAAGTTTGTTTAGCAAGATAACAGTATCAAAAGCCTTTGCAAAATCTAGGAATATTGCACCAGTAAGTAATTTTTTTTTTCCAGTTCCATTCCACACTAGATTATATTGCAAAATTTTAGGAGGGTAGTTACTGCACAGTTTGTGGGTCGAAAGCCAGATTGAAATTGGTCTTGGTATAGTAAATGCTTAATTGGAAAAGAACACATTTTCCCATTACTTTTGGATAGTGTTTGGAGAAGAGAGATTGGCCTGTAGTTTGAGAGGGTTTTCTCCCCACTTTGGATGATTGGGACAACTTTGGCAGTTTTCCAGGTCTTGTAGATATGGCCTGCAGACAGAATAGTTGATTAGGGAGGCAAGGAGTTTGGTAATGGCTGGGGCACCAAGTCATAGGCATTTAGCTTGCAGTAGGTAAGGTCCACATTGGCTGCTTAGTTTTAATTTGAGGAGCGCTTGTGTAATCTTAAAATACTCGGACAAATTAAAAATTGTGGGCAGTGTTGGGAGAGGGTGGGGCTATAGGGGTACTTCCAGATTGAGTTTCATGTTTCATGTTTGTAGTTTGGGTTACGTTTTGCTAATAAGTTGGTAGCACACCCCACAAAGTATTAATTGAATGTATTTTCAATGTCAGTGGGATTTGTCAGAGTAATAACTTCAATATTATTACATGGTTGTTGATGGCTAGAAGGCTGAATGTATTGTTGATTACCTTTCAGAAGTTTGCTGGATTTGATGTATTCTGGTGAAGATTGTCAAAGTAATATTGTGCTTTTGCGTGTCTTGTTTGCCTTGTGCATGTATGTATATATGTATGTCTTTATTTGTATAGCGCCATTAATGTACATAGTGCTTCATAGCAGTAATAGTTACAATCATATAAATAACACAAAGGGAAAAAGTGCTTCACACTTAAAATTAACATTTAGGAAAAGGAGTCCCTGCTCCGAAGAGCTTACAATCTTATTGGTTGGTAGGAAGAACGTACGAGACAGTAGGAAAGCATTCTGGTAAGTGCGTCTGCAAGGGGCCAAGGTTAATGTAAGAGTTGTTAATTATCAGCCATCGAGCTACTCATATGCTTCCTTAAGCAGGTGGGTTTTAAAGGTGGATAGAGAGGGTGCTAGTCGGGTATTGAGGGGAAGGGCATTCCAGAGGTGTGGGGCAGTCAGTGAGAAGGATTTAAGGCAGGAGAGGGCTTTGGATACAAAAGGGGTACAGAGAAGACATCCTTGAGCAGAACGCTAGAGCCAGGATGGTGCATAGCGAGAAATTAGGGCTGAGATGTAAGGAGGAGCAGAAGAGTGGAAAGATTTAAAAGTGAGGAGGAGAATTGCGTGTGATACAGGATTTGATAGGAAGCCCGGAGAGGGATTTCAGCAGGGGAGACTCTGAGACAGATTTAGGAAAGAGCATAGTGATTCCACAGGAAGCTGTAGTTAAGATCCTTGGTAGTGCCAGTTACTCTGTTGCTTTTCCACAAGGCATCCCTAAGATGGTAGAGCGATATAAGGTCGGTTGTAACCATGGAAGGTGAGCCCCCGTACTCTTATTCTGCGTAGTGGAGCATGGGTATCGCTTTGATTTGGAAATAGAGTGCAAAATCATAGTCGGGTATTAAGTCGATTCTGTACCAAGGGCAGTTGGTAAGATGAGTCAAACTGTAGTGTGTTTAAAGTTCCTAAATGTTCTAGTACAGGGGTCTGCAACCTTTCAAGGAAGAGAATTTAAAAAAAAAAAAAAACTTTTATTTGACCAAAATATTTTGTGTGTGTTTTCATATATGCCTATGACGTACTTCAAAATGATCCCCACATGATGAAACACACAAAATGACCCCCCCCTTTCCCCTCTCCCACCCCCCACTTAAATATCCCACATAAAAAATCCTCACAGAATTATTCCACTTAAGATGACCCCACTCCCACAGTATAACACACAAAGTGATCCCCCCCACACACATACTTGCACCACTTTTTAGTGTTGTGGTCTGTCGGTGCTCCTAGCAATTGAGGTGCAGGCAGACTAGGCCTTGCGCAGCGTGCACTTCCCCACAGAGCGCTGACAAGTAGGGGAAGGCTCAATGGAGGAAGCACCTCCAGAAATGAGCCACATGTGGCTCGTGAGCTGCAGGTTGCTGACCCCTGCTCTAGTGAGGAGAACTTTAGGGCTTGATTGGGGTGATCTGATTTTCCTTACACGCTACACTTTTGCATGGTCACTGAAAAATGTCAGGTAGGATGCCAGAGGATTGGATTCTGCTGGGACGAGAGGAGAGAATCCAGTCTGCAAAGAATGGTTGTGAGATTTCAGGTTTGTCCATGTGAGTTGGGAAATTAGTTTTTAAGTGACTTGAGTTGCCTGGATTTTGTCTTTTTAGGGTCAAGCCAATTGTATTTGAAATCCCGAGCAGTTTGCTTTCCTCATTCAGAGAGGAAATTGAGCCAAGAAACTGGGTGATATCAGTCAGGGAATGTAGGGGGGTGGTAAATGCTAGCAATAAAAACAGGCTTAGAAAAGGGGATGCATATTTTGCGAACTAGTATTTCAAAAGTGTGGGCTTGGGGGAGGCAATTTATCAGAGTAAATTGTAAGGTGTCTTCAATATAAAACTACACCCCTCCTCTCTTTGACCTACAGTATCTTTCCTAGAAATTGAGTATCCCTGAATGGTGATATTTGCATCAAGGGTTTTTGGAGTTAGCCATGTTTCTGTGAGAATGATGGCTTTGGGCTTATGCATAAGGCACCAGCACCACGACCTTAGTTCATCCAGTTTGGGCAACAGACTATAGATATTTATATGGGCGACAGACATTTTTGGCATTTGAAAAGGGTATTCTTAGGGGTATGAGACAGCGTTGAAAAGGGGGGCCTGGGTTAAGTTCAATATCACCTGCTAAAGAGAGTATCAGTATATACATAGAAATTTGAGTAGTTGTTGGCAAGTTGCTTAAACCAAATGGTGAGATAAAGATCTCACTAAAGAGTCCCTATAACTTGCAGTCTAAGTACATTAATGATGTTAGAGATATAATAATCTCAGAGAATATAGATATTCCCACATAGAAAATGTCAATTATATTATAATTCTCCTATGTACCACTGATAACATAAAAATAATAAAGTTTTATTTCACACAAATGTCATCGTTCAGTGATATAATTATTTGCAGTGTAATAAAATCCCCAGGGGAGAGATTGTTAAACGGGTGTTGACTTTGCCCAGATAGGCAAGTAATCTTAATAGTGCTCTAACGGAACCATATTCCTATTGTGGTAGTTCTCCTCAGAGATGGGTATATCCGTGAGGCATCAATGTGAAGTGTGTTATCACAACTATGGGCATAAATTGTTGGATAAAGGAGATATCCTATGTTCCTACTAGTTTAAACATAGCCATGATGTAACATGCAGCTGGAACCTGTACTGATAAATATATCAATGCATTAAACTCCTAGTGTTATCTTTATTAGTTGATCCAATGCAAATGCGGAGAGTCAAACCACAGCCTGCCACCAATTAAATGCTGTTGGATCATAACATAAATTTAGCTGATAAAATAGCTCACCAATAAACATTTATAACATTTTATTCCAATGGTACCTAACCCCGAGTAGGCTGAGCCAGATCTTCCCGGGTACACCAGATTTATGTTGGAGGGGGTGTGGCCAGAGAGGGGATCTGGTACACATATGGTGGACCTGCCCAAAGATACACATATTCTGGATACGTATCCAAAATATGCTTCAGGAATCCACGGAGCTGAGTCCCTCTGGACCCCTTGATATACCTATTGAGTAAACCCATTGACTAGGTTCCCTCCCCAGTAGGAAAACTGATTTAGTTCATACTTACAGCAGCTCACTGCTCAATAGCAGCCGCCTGGAAAAATATAAATGTGCCCTCCAAGCAGACAATAATCAAAAGACTAAATGGGGTTAAATTGATGGAACTATTGTTGGTCCAGCTTAACCAAAGACTAGAAGAATTCCACAAGGTTTGGGATCTTTGGACCGCATCCTAACATTAAGTCAGAGATATATAATATCATAAATAAAAAATAAAATAAAAAGGTTCGATCTAGTCTCAACTGGCCTTGAAACCAGAACTCCGGACCCTGTTTGTGCGCACCTTCCCCTCCACTCTTTTCCCCCTCCCCTGGCCCCCCTCTTCATCTATCCCTATTCTTAATTTTTTTTCTATCCTACGAATCCATCTCATCGTAATACACAGAGTATGAAGAAGTGTACAGTTAATATAAAACATTAAGCTATGTTAAGATAATTTTTAAAAAATTTCCCCCCCCTGAACAAACGTGTATAAATGCCGAACTGTTGACTATAATTTGATATGTACACTGAATTTGTGAAATCAAAACAATAAAAAAAAATTGAAACACAAAAATAGCTAATCAATATCTTTAGATGGGTAGTACAGACATTTAAATCGCTAGTGCATTAAGTACTATAATAGCATCAACATACACACAGTATATCAGTAGCCAGCAAATCCTTGTTAGTGAGCAATATAGCGGTGAATGTATCACTAGAAAGCCACTGTATCTATATCTGCAAAGACAGCTGTATAAGATCTAATACATAGAGGCTATAGAGTCTCAATATTTGTGTTAACAGATATGCTATTACTGTTATAAAATCAGACAGTCCCCATATACATAATATACTGTTTCGCTAGCAAATCATGAAACTGATTAACTACTATCGCCGCAAAAACCACTCGGCCTTTACCCATAGGTGAGTGTTGCCAATATAACCAACGCAGCACGTTTGATACAACTAGTGCGACCCGGCCCCCATGTTACTTCAGGACGTAATCGGAATTCCTCTGATTTCACTAGGCCCCTACGGTGTCCTGGTATGTCTTTTCTTTGACTTGTTTGGGAACTGCCACTTCCATGCAGACTGAGGAATATTAGTGTAGATCAGCGATTAGCACTAACCTGCCGGGGGCCCTCTTTTCTGAGGCCTTCTCTGTGGCATGCCGTATCCCCCCATCCTGCTATATTCAGGACTCCGTTCCTTTTGGGGATCCCTACTTAAAGGGTACTGTAACCATGTACAACATAATCAGGGGTCCTTGTCTGTGCTATTACTAAAAACCTTTCTTATCTATGCTCCTCTCGTCCTCCTGGGACTTAACCTTGAACATTCCCCTTCCTGTATATACTCTCTGTGATATCATGATCCCATGAACACTGTGTGTGGCCTGGTACACACGAACCATACTAGTAACCCTCTAGAGGGGGGGGGGGAGGGGGTGTTACACTATCAACAAAGCGCTCCAATTGCCGATTCATCATTTTATAACCAGACTTTTAGATTCTTAAATTTTCCTTTATCTGTTTAATGACTTGTCCAGTCATGCGTAGTCTGTTCTAATCTGTTTTATCCTGTTAATTGCATCATTTAAAGCTACCATTCACATTGCTCCATTTTGGTATTGTAACAGTGTTTTCCCTGGGCCCTTCTGATCCTGACCCATATGTAAGAAAATCCCCCAATTACATGGATGTGTGATGTGTGGTGCACCTGCTGGCAACAGGACTCCTGAGTCTCCCGCTTGGTTGGTATGGGGAATATCACCATGACAGGCGTCTGAGGTAGTGTGCTTGGAGTCCTACTCACATTCGATGCAGTGCCTCCACCTCATCAGGATCTCTGCGGCCGCAGGGGGATGTATCTGATGGGGAACTCCTTCTAGGTGCCTCCTCCTGCTGAATGACTCCAAACTCACACAGGATCTTGTGAAAGATGGCATCTTTCTAGGCAGACTGCCCCTCATAGCGGTCGTGCATAGCCGCTCATCTTGTTGAAGTACCCCCCTTCCGAAGGTTCCTCCTCTCTCTCAATAGAGTTGTTCACCTCTCCCCTAAGGGAGATCACCATCTGTGCCAGGTCCCTGGACACAGTGTGTAGTCAGCCTGCACGTGACTCTGACAGCCTTGAACTGCTGCAGACACTCCACTCAGGAACATAAGAACAGAACAGCACACTAACTTTAGGCAGTGCTGTGTCTTATATAGACTCCAGAAACACACACCTTTGTGTCACCAACAGTGGACACAAAGCATGTTGTCACTTCCTTTGTTACATATGACACCTCACCAGGGTGTGAGGGCAAACCTCCATGATTGTTGCTGGCAATCCTGCATACTTACCAGGCTTACTGCCAACATGAGAAAGAGATGTACACCATTTTTACACATGGCTACAGTATCTTTTTGTTTCATCTTCGATTCCTGAAATTCCTATTCCTGAGCCTTGAGAATGGGGTACTAGTTGCCTGTGTTGGCACTGAAAACAACACACATTCCAAATATGTAGATGCTTCTCAGATATATAATATAATACATTTTATATAAAGAATAGATAATGGTTGGAGAAAATGCATGCATCTTCATTTTTAACTGAACTCCATGGGTGGTTTAGATGGAATTGCAATAACATGTATGTGACCAGAACTTTGTCTGTTAGTTGGTCTCATAAGCGTAATGCTCATGTTTGTAGGACTACTTGGCTGTATAGTGTGTGTGTGTGTGTGGCCCTTCCTCCCCAGAGTTTAAAGCTCGCCCCACTTTACAATTAGCAGTTCTTATCATGTTCCTGTGTATCACAGACCCAGTATGGTTTTTCTCCCTTCAGCAAAAAAAGAGGTACATGAGAAATTTACCAGGTAGTGTTAGGACCTGCAGATTGGTCATTGGTCACCTTGATGTTGGCTGCAGGCTTATAATGCTTTGGCCAAAGGGTTTAACTAAATGACCTTTTACTCATGATCAGATTAGCACTGTGTAGTATTGTACTTTGAATGTTGCGCTGGTTGTTTTATTTTTTTTAATTTTTTTAAGCATGTTGATGGTGTTTTTGAGAACTGCTGCTTTTAATGGGTTGGGAAAATTATTTACAATATACTTTGAGAGGAGAGTCTAAGAAGAGAAATCTGTATGACCATTTTAAGAGGGACTGCAGAACATCCGGATGCAGGTGTATAGCTGGCCTTGCTTCTATTTGAGACTTAATGAGTTGTATAAATAGCTATGGCTTTAATGGAAGAGAAGAACAGACCCTTGGGGAAAGGGTGGCTTGACCGCCGGCTTAGGCCCCAATCCCCTCCTGGTTTGTGGTGAAGCACAAGTCGTGATGTGGGTTAGGGTTGCGCACAGATGCAATAGCAGGTGGCTCCTGAGGGTCCACGCTGAAGATGGAACAGACCTGTCTCCTTCCCTTTTTCTGATTGTTACTATTTCACTGGGCTCTGATTAATGTTTGATTAGGGGGGTGCTAGATTTTGTGTGTGAAGGAGAGGGGGGGCATATCTACTGAGCACTCTGTATGGTCTTACCCTTGGTGGTCTTTGGGTGTTGCAGTGGCCAGTGTGGTAGGCAGCAGAGGCTGGCCATGCCTGAGCTTCGTGGGGCCTGATATCTGGTTAGGGTCATAATAGCAGGGTGGGAAGAGATGGGTTTGGTTTAACACCCTAATTGCTGCTGTTTCTTCCCCGCCCCCCACTCCTGGCTACTCCTTATTTTGGGGGGTTGTTGTTGGATTTCTCCAAGCCTGAGAGACAACAGAACAACATTTTTGGAATCTGTTCCTCTGCATCCAAACTACTTATTTGTGTTGGAGTGCCCTGCTGGATAGACATACAGATTGCAGATATGCTTACTTGGCCATGTGTGACTACTACAGAAAAAGATTCCACTCTGCAAACCACAGTAACTACCTTGCATTAATATGTTAGCAGCAGCTTTATCTTGGCTCCTATTTCAAATGTTGTACTTTCCTGCTGGGATGGATAAAGTGAATCATCTGCAAACGTCAAGAAAGGAAACCTGGATAAGCATCACTCATTACTAATCTTGATCATAACTCTAAAGGGGAATGGGACTGCTCATCCTATAATATACATTGGATAGTAGGTGTAGGCAGGGGCTTTAAAGGGACTAATTGGCATAAATTGTCGGTGTGATCCAAGAGGGATCAAAAAAGGTTCCCCAAAGTTAAGCACTTAATGCCGGAATATATTATTCTGGATGACAATTATCCAACAAGAAAATTACCTGTATTGACTGTATAGGGAATAGATAGCCCTAGTAGTACCAATAAATCCGAAGGAAAATAATAAAGTTTTATTCAAGTTATTACTTATTAAAAACACATACACATCATTAAAAACTTGTTAAAAAACCCCGTTCAAAGGTGGCTAAAGTGGTCAGTGTCCAAATTGGTTATCCTCTATTAATATAGTCCTACTGACTCACATGAATCCATATCGGTGTTTTCTATTGAGAACCGAAATAGTATAGTGATCAAATGGAGGGTGTTAGCTTTATGAAACAATATGTATATAAGCTCTGTTATTCCTCACACTGAGAGTTATCTCTTTGATATTGTTGTGTATCAAAGTGTGTGTCGGTGTAGCAACATACTCTCAAACACTTCAGCCATATACAGATGTAAATCACTTAGTACAAAGGTAGACTGACAGACGGTATTATGGTCGCATGGATTGACCAAATGTTCACAGTTGATATTACACTTGGTCAGTATCTAGACCGGGCAATATTGATATATTGTGTGCGTACACATATAACGTCTGTTTAGTATAAGCGGAGACGTGCAGTATGTCTGCAAATATGCCACTTGATCGCAACAGATCCCAAGTACAACCAATATGTGCAGTGGTAAATACACTTAGTCTACGTTAGGGCCAAACAGCATAAGACCGTGCCCTGTGGCCATCAGCTAGTCCCGTGATCGCGGCGGATCATGGACTGCTGCTCGTCAGGGCCCCGTTGCAGATACAAGCATGTCTTCCCTCGATCACTGGATGCTGCCACCTCAGCAGCTGACGTCATCAGAGGTGGCAGCATAATAATAATAATAATAGAAAACACCGATATGGATTCATGTGAGTCAGTAGGACTATATTAATAGAGGATATCCAATTTGGACACTGACCACTTTAGCCACATTTTGAACAGGGTTTTTTAACAAGTTTTTAATGATGTGTATGTGTTTTTAATAAGTAATGACTTGAATAAAACTTTATTATTTTTCTTCGGATTTATTGGTACTACTAGGGCTATCTATTCCCTATACAGTCAAAACAGGTAATTTTCCTGTTGGATAATTGTTATCCAGAATAATATATTCCGGCATTGAGTGCTTAACTTTGGGGAACCTTTTTTGATCCCTCTTGGATCACACCGACAATTTAATCTTGATCATATAAACCCCAAACTTGATTCAGATCTCTATTGTTTGACAATAATACCCTATGCATGCATAGCCTTTTGTTCTACAATTCCTGGTCATTTTGTGTGTGAGCACCTGTCCATGCAACCAATAGAGCTTCCACCTTGTTGCAGAGTTTGTGATCAGTATCATCACATCATGGTTTAGAGAAGGCGCACTGAACGGTTGGATCGCAAGTCCACTTTGCCTAGACTTGATCTCTGTGAACAGCTTTATCTTCACCTTTTTGCTCTGAACTAGAGGAGAGGGAGCTATTAGTCTGCCATAGACGCTATGATTTTCTGTTGACAGAAACCGTAACCTGTTAGTATTGCAATGGATTGTCTAATGCAACAATCTCTCTGTAATGTGGGAGCAATACAAGACGGTGGTTTTAATATAAAAATATTTGAAAAAATATCGTATTGAAGCAGGGAGTGTCCGGGGCTGACCCCTGTTAATGTCTGCTCTGGGACCCCTTACTTCCAGAGATACTTGCCTCTGAAGAAGGTGCCGCTAGCTGTTCTCATCAAGCAGGTTTTTAAAGCTCCCGTATCACATGGACCAATAGGAAGCCACACCGATGACGTCACGACTTCCTATTGGTCCGCAGGATGCAAACACATTCAACAGTGAACATGTTATGAACCCTGGCAGCCGAGGAGAGCTGCTACCGGCACCTAATTCAGAGGCAAGTATATCCAGAAGCGGGGATTCCCTGGAACTAATCTGCCGGCTTGGGTTGCCGCTTGTAATATGATGAATGCAAAGGTGTGCCAAAGACATATGGAAATGTGATTTATTAGCTTCCCTTTGAAAACAACTATTGGTGTATAGTCTTTGGGGAAATGGAATCCTACAGTATGTGAACCGCTTCCAAAGGTTTGAGGTGCCATTCAAGAACAAATGCAAGGTCCTTTTCATAAACCACTTTATTAGTTATTACATAAAATGCAACCCAGCTCAAAGTTGATCCTACGATTCACTATTTTAATTATGAAAACTTTTCATAAGTTTTACCATCGTCATTTTCTGTAATACTGATTAAAAATACTTGGACAATCTGTACATATTATATAACTTTTTTATTTTTTTTGTATATCTATTTTTGTACGTTTTTCCTTAGTGGAAAATGTACTGAGGTTGCTGGAGAAAGACAGACCGGTGAGGATTAAAAGATGTGACTGAGCCTGTCCCAGAAATCAGGCTCACGTGGTATCCATAAAAACAGTCTCCAAAGTATGTCTATTGTCCTTTTTCTATTGGGTGGTACATGAGGATTGCTTTTGTTTTTCTATTGTGAGCCACCTCCATTACAGCCTGCTCAAAAAAAAATTGTGTTTAAACTATTTTGAGAATGGAAAAACAAACAGGATAAAGTGCGCAAATTACTACCTCTATTGTTTTACCCCTTCACCACCTTAGTGTTAAATAAAAATGTACAACCTCTATTTCGAAAAACAGGAGTCTGCAGCTATATTGATAGGGATGTGGGATACCCCTATAGCAACTGAAACACAAAAAAGACAACAGCGCAAACGCACATAGTGAAGTTTGTAAAAATATATATGTGTATATTGTTAGGGTAATATATCTGCGTACATCAGATCATAAGGTATACAGCATTTCATGTACAAGACATGGGTTACCAGTCGTCGCACTGCCACCACCAGACCTCGGGAGTTCCCCTTCACAGCCTCCAAGACAAGCTGTCACGATGTTGGTGTGAAGCCTCCACTCCGGTACTGTGTACGGATCGATGTCCTTTACCGGTCACTGCCGTCGATAGCCGCTTGCTCCTCAGACCTGCCGCCGATTGCAACCGCTTCCAGCACTTCAAACACCGGGGCTGTCTAGTTAGCCACTAGGTTGGTTTGTCACATGTCCCGTGTGGTTTTTGCGACCGGCCGTAAAGGGAGTCTTGGCGTAAAGCGTGATATTTCCGTCACTCCAGCATGCCGAGTGCAACAGATAAAAGCAATGTGTCCAATGTAGGTGAACCACGCAGATTGTGGAAATAACAGTTCTAAGAGTATTAAAAATCTTTATCCAACGCGTTTCGAAGCGTGAGCTTCTTCTTCAGGGATAAATTTGTATATATTAAGAGCATATATATATACCCTTCAACCACTGCTGATAGGTCAGACTCAGGGGCATATGAACCAATCGGTTCAACACTACACAACGTCCCACATATGTGTGTATAATGAAGTAATTACTTCTTTTCGGGCTCGTGTGAATTAACCTCATCAGCACTGGTCTGGGCATCAATTTAAATCACATTTTAAGCAAAACACATTTTTATTAAACACATAGCACAATTATAACTTTAAAATCATATTAGTAAAATTGCCAATGATTAGGGACTTTCAATGGCTCTGAAATGAAACAAACAAATGGTTAATAGATCATAATATATAAAAGGTATATAAAAAAACATAGTTAATATTATGAATGGGTATCACGGATGATTTCCAAGTCTTTACACATGACTTAACACATGACTTATGTTAGACAAAACCTTTAGAATATTCTCTATGACACGTTTGTTAATATAGACACCACAGGTCTATGTTCTCATTTAGACCTTTTGGACCTAAAGTTCCAAGTTTGTGGATCCAGTAAGTTTCTTGGACCGAAATGTCTTTTATTCTATCTCCTCCACGTCTACTCTGAGGGATAGATTTAATCCCTTTAAAGGTTAGGGATGAGGGGTCTTTGTTATGATGGGTAGAGTAGTGACGACTTACGCTGTGAGTCTGTAAGGCATGTTTTATATTTCTCACATGTTCTTGAATACGAGTTTTTAGACTGCGCTTCGTGCGGCCTACATATTGCAGGCCGCACGGGCATTCCAATAGATACACTATGAATCTTGTATTATAATTAATGAAATCTGTAACATTGTACACTTTATGATCTATATTTGATCTAAATGTTTTACGCTCAGAATGAAGGAGTTTGCATGTGCAACATCTCCCACACGGGAAATTCCCTTTTACTTTATTGCTCATCCAGGATTGAACAGATTTTACATCCACAGATTTCCCAATGTCACTCGGGACTAATATATCCTTTAGGCTACGGGCCTTTCTGTATATAAACTTAGGAGATGTGCTGATATGACCACTTAAGATGGGATCTGTTGATATAATACCCCAATGCTTTTTTATAATACCCCAATGCTTTTTTATAACTCCTATTTGTCTATGCATGGAATTATAATTAGTGATGAATGGAACTACTATTCAGTCTTCATTGACATTTGGTGGATTTTTCTTTTTTGGTATAAACATTTTATTCCGATCCATTTTCCTAACTTTTTCTAGTTCCAACATAAGTTGTTTATAATTGTATCCCCTTTCCAAAAATCTTAAACAGAAATTGGGCTTGATGTTCGAAGTCGGCTTCATTGCTACAATTTCTCTTAATTCTCATAAACTGGCCTCCAGGTATGTTACTAATCCAAGATTTTTTATGATTACTGGAGGCCAATAAGAGATTATTCGTATCCACCTTCTTAAAGAAGGTTGTAGTTGTTACCCCTTCTGCTTCAGAAGCTTTTAGATCTAGATCCAAATAGCGGACATTCTCTGTCCCACGTAACACACACAGCTATTTGGGGGGGGGGGGGGAGGGGCGGCCGGCAATGCAAATTTCCCCCGACCTCTGGCCAGTCGCGGCCGGGACCCGACTCTCAGCTGCCTGCAGGATCTTTCCTCTCTCTGTCCCATGCCACCGAGCTTCCACTGTCAGCGTGCGACGGGGCTCTGATGTCATCACGCCGGAAGTAAGCTTGGCCCAACTTCTGGCATGCTGCGCAAGGACATCAGAGCCCTGGCATGCGCCGGCAATGGAAGCTCGATGGCGTGGGACAGAGGAAAGGCCCTGCAGGCTGCTGAGTCGGGGCCCGGCCACGACCGGCAGAAGGGCCTTGCCAGATGTTGGGGGAAATTTGCAGTGCTGTCTGGGCACCCCCAGCCAGCAGACACTGGGCCTGGCTTGACCCAAGGCAAGTCTGTATATGAATTGGTGGGGCTTGGGGGTATTTTTACATGTTTTGGGGAGGGTTGTGTGTTCTGGGAAATCTGTCTGCGGCCCTGGCTGTAGATACTACGCTGCAAGGTTACCTCTTGCTTACAGTATGTGTGTTGTAATAGAGGTTGCTGTGCTACTTTGTTTGCTTCTTGGTTCAGCAGAGATTCAGTGAGATTTTGTCATTTTAATATATAACCAGTTGTGGACCACCTTGTTCCTGATGCATTTACATTTTCTAGTGAACTGAAAGTAAACACATGGCTGCCTGGATTGGCCAATAAGAAGCTGCATGCAGGGCCACCACAAGGGTTTCACGTACCCTAGGTGAAACTTAAAATTTGCACCCCTTCTCACATACCAGGCGTGGTGGCGGCACAGCGGGAGCGGCGCTGTAATAAAATATGTCCGTGCAGGGAAGATGTTGAGACAGCGGGCATAGTGGCTTGGCTGTGGCAGGAAGACATTCAATCGGCGCAGGAGCCATGGCTGGTTTCTGGCCTCACTGGCATGCGAGTCCTTGTAAGAGCAGGCAGTGCCAGTACCAATTTATGGGTTTTCCCACACAGGCAGTTCCTTGAGTGACAGGGGAGGAGATGTGACCTAGGTCTGTGTTCTACCCAATCCTGGGTTCAGACCTAGTACCTTCCTCCTACTGTACATAAGGGAGGTGCAACCCCAAATTCAGTAGTCTCTCTACCGTTGAGGGGAGACAAGGTATCAAGCAGGCTGCTGTGCACTGGCTGGCCCTAGTCCTCTTCCCTAAGGTGGAGATTGAGTGATTACCTTTTCCCCTGGTCCTGCTAGAGAGCTGGGGAAGAGCAGGGACTGCAGCGGGGGCCCTTGACCTGTAGTGAAGGTCCAGGGACCATCCTAAGTTTGGAGACCAGAACAGAGACTGTATTGGGCAGAGAACTGCCGTTTGCTGTGAGAGTATACAGGGATAAATTCGTTCCAGTTGAATATACATACCTCTTGCTTGGTGTGTGATCTTATTGGTGGGAGAGGTAACGTTTCAACCGTAGGAGATTGCCTCCATACATCTGGAGTTTTACGGCAGATGGAGGCGCTGTGTACCATGGAGTAAATGTCGACTGTATATATCCCAGAAGCCTGTCCAGCAGTCCCCACAACCATTGGCAGACAACTCGGCATTCTGTGAGCCAACAGGTAGCATGCACCATACACCTGGTAACAGTGGGGTCTCCCAGAGGGTGGGGGAAAAACCGTTACACTAGCACTCGCATGAATCGGACAAAAACCTTCGTCTATACTTGGACTTTTTTTTTTTTTTCCTGTCCTTGGGCTATTAAGTTTTTTAATATTGTGTTGGTTCGTGGCATAAGTGTTGATGGGGCACATTTTAAAGTTACCAGTAGAGATGTAACTTGTGTCACTCCCTGTTTGTACAACATGTGATCTTGTTAGCCGTATAATTCATGCTATTGAAAACCTGTTGTAAGGTGTTGTGACTTTGGTTGGTCACATGACATAAGTCACTAATGTAATTATAGGTTGTGTATAATATACTGTATGTATATTCGTTTTATTATACGT
Organism: Ascaphus truei; assembly: GCF_040206685.1. NCBI lineage: Eukaryota > Metazoa > Chordata > Amphibia > Anura > Ascaphidae > Ascaphus > Ascaphus truei. The sequence continues at coordinate 78,316,136 of NC_134490.1, read as the reverse complement.
GCTTTAGCGCCGGGGTTCCCAAGATACAGAAGAGGAAAATTGCCGCCGGTTACTTACTGCCTTGTATTTAAAGCCTTGTCACCCGGGCTCCTAGGAACCTCTTACTATTGTCTTGCTTGATGCAGGAGATGTAAACGCCGTTTTGTTCCCCTGGAGGTGACGCTACTGGCGGCACCTTCCCCGGTAAGTATCTCAGGAACCATGGGGTCCCCAGAGCTGAAATGAACGAGGTTCTGCTCCGGAGGGCCACTACTTCCCATCTATGTCCAATAAAAAGGGGGTAGGGGCGATGAGCAAGAAGGGAACTGCTCATTTTAAGGTATCCATAACATTTGTGCTGCCAATGGCTTCAAACGTGCATACACTGTAGCAATATGAAGAATGTATGTCAACTGAAATGCATCCTGGAAGTATTTGCTTGCAACATAATGTCCATTCAACATTTACATAAATGGAGTTGTAATTTTCCTTCGGATTACAATTTTATTTATGCTTGTGTATTGAACATGAAAAACACTTGACTCCACCATTGAGTACACTGCCGGCCTAATCCCATTTCATCTGCACAACGTGAATAACTAAGTTACATTTGGATATACGCCAGTATATAAAAAATAAAAATAAAATAAACAAAAGCCATGATAAGGGTGTGATTGCCACTAACTCCACCATGTTATATTGCCAGTGGTGGACATGCTTTTGTATACCTTCTCATAGAACTCATTAGAACTATTTGCACTGCCCGACCTTGCATAGTCCTAGGAAAGAGTTTGCTTTTTAGCCTTTATTTACTTAATTAGACTAGTCTTCATAATACACGCCCTTGTCTAAACACAGTCTGCAAACAATACCGAAACATAATTAAGCTTTTGTGTTTGTGATGTCAATACTCAAAACAAAAAGTCCACTTGACATGATTTTCTACATGGGACTCTGTGGGAAGTTGCTGTAACTATAGTAATTTAAAGGAAAACTGTATGTTTCTACACCTCCAATAGGATACTGTCGTACACCCTCCATAGGATACTGCTGTAGACCATCTTAATATATAAAATCGAATGGTTAGTACTAGCTGCGGTGAATCTGATTGGTCCTCAGCCTCTGGCCAATCAGATTGGTGGGTCTGACGTCACCCAACTGCCACTCTCTTCCCCCTCGGCCACACACACACACACACACACACACACACACACACACACACACACACACACCTCTCTCTCTGTCCTCTCCCCCCCCCCATCACACTCACCTCCCTCCCCGGCGCTCCACTCACCTCCATTCACTCACCTCCCCCCCTCCTCGGCGCTCCACTCACCTCCCCCCCTCCCCGGCGCTCCACTCACCTGCCCCCCCTCCCTGGCGCTCCACTCACCTCCCCCCCCTCCCTGGCGCTCCACTCACCTCCCTTCCTCCCCGGCGCTCCACTCACCTCCCTCCCTCCCCGGCGCTCCACTGTGTGTGTGTGGGATACTGTGTGTGTGTGTGGGTGGGACACTGTGTGTGTGTGTGTGTCAGACACTGTAGGGTGGGGACCGGAGCTACGCATGGGGGGGTGGCAGGAGCGGAGAGAGGGGGGAGCGGAGAAACATTCAGTAGGAGTGGAGAGGAGGGACCCGGAAATTTTAAGCAACCCACCCCCCCTCCTTTCCACTGTCCCCCCCTCCTGTCCACTGTCCCCCCCCCCTCCTGTCCACTGTCCCCCCCCCCTCCTGTCCACTGTCCCCCCCTCCTGTCCACTGTCCCCCCCTCCTGTCCACTATCCCCCCTCCTGTCCACTGTCCCCCCCTCCTGTCCACTGTCCCCCCCTCCTGTCCACTGTCCCCCCCTCCTTCCACTGTCCCCCCCTCCTGTCCACTGTCCCCCCCCTCCAGTCCACTGTCCCCCCCTCCTGTCCACTGTCCCCCCCTCCTGTCCACTGTCCCCCCCCTCCTGTCCACTGTCCCCCCCTCCTGTCCACTGTCCCCCCCTCCTGTCCACTGTCCCCCCCTCCTGTCCACTGTCCCCCCCTCCTGTCCACTGTCCCCCCCTCCTGTCCACTGTCCCCCCCTCCTGTCCACTGTCCCCCCCTCCTGTCCACTGTCCCCCCCTCCTGTCCACTGTCCCCCCCTCCTGTCCACTGTCCCCCCCTCCTGTCCACTGTCCCCCCCTCCTGTCCACTGTCCCCCCCTCCTGTCCACTGTCCCCCCCTCCTGTCCACTGTCCCCCCCTCCTGTCCACTGTCCCCCCCTCCTGTCCACTGTCCCCCCCTCCTGTCCACTGTCCCCCCCTCCTGTCCACTGTCCCCCCCTCCTGTCCACTGTCCCCCCCTCCTGTCCACTGTCCCCCCCTCCTGTCCACTGTCCCCCCCTCCTGTCCACTGTCCCCCCTCCTGTCCACTGTCCCCCCCTCCTGTCCACTGTCCCCCCCTCCTGTCCACTGTCCCCCCCTCCTGTCCACTGTCCCCCCCTCCTGTCCACTGTCCCCCCCTCCTGTCCACTGTCCCCCCCTCCTGTCCACTGTCCCCCCCTCCTGTCCACTGTCCCCCCTCCTGTCCACTGTGTCCCCCCCTCCTGTCCACTGTGTCCCCCCCTCCTGTCCACTGTGTCCCCCCCTCCTGTCCACTGTCCCCCCCTCCTGTCCACTGTGTCCCCCCCTCCTGTCCACTGTCCCCCCCTCCTGTCCACTGTCCCCCCCTCCTGTCCACTGTTCCCCCCTCCTGTCCACTGTTCCCCCCTCCTGTCCACTGTTCCCCCCTCCTGTCCACTGTCCCCCCTCCTGTCCACTGTCCCCCCTCCTGTCCATTGTCCCCCCCTCCTGTCCATTGTCCCCCCCTCCTGTCCACTGTCCCCCCCTCCTGTCCACTGTCCCCCCCTCCTGTCCACTGTCCCCCCTCCTGTCCACTGTCCCCCCTCCTGTCCACTGTCACCCCTCCTGTCCACTGTTCACCCCTCCTGTCCACTGTTCCCCCCTCCTGTCCATTGTCCCCCCCCTCCTGTCCATTGTCCCCCCCTCCTGTCCATTGTTCCCCCCCTCCTGTCCACTGTCCCCCCTCCTGTCCACTGTCCCCCCCTCCTGTCCACTGTCCCCCCCTCCTGTCCACTGTCCCCCCCTCCTGTCCACTGTCCCCCCCTCCTGTCCACTGTCCCCCCCTCCTGTCCACTGTCCCCCCCTCCTGTCCACTGTCCCCCCTCCTGTCCACTGTCCCCCCCTCCTGTCCACTGTCCCCCCCTCCTGTCCACTGTCCCCCCCTCCTGTCCACTGTCACCCCTCCTGTCCACTGTCACCCCTCCTGTCCACTGTCACCCCTCCTGTCCACTGTCACCCCTCCTGTCCACTGTCACCCCTCCTGTCCACTGTCACCCCTCCTGTCCACTGTCCCCCCCCCTCCTGTCCACTGTCCCCCCCCCTCCTGTCCACTGTCCCCCCCCCTCGTCCACTGTCCCCCCCCCTCGTCCACTGTCCCCCCCTCCTGTCCACTGTCCCCCCCTCCTGTCCACTGTCCCCCCTCCTGTCCACTGTCCCCCCTCCTGTCCACTGTCCCCCCCTCCTGTCCACTGTCCCCCCCCTCCTGTCCACTGTCCCCCCCCTCCTGTCCACTGTCCCCCCCCCTCCTGTCCACTGCCCCCCCCCCTCCTGTCCACTGCCCCCCCCCCTCCTGTCCACTGCCCCCCCCCTCCTGTCCACTGCCGTCCCCCCCTCCTGTCCACTGTCCCCCCCTCCTGTCCACTGTCCCCCCCTCCTGTCCACTGTCCCCCCCTCCTGTCCACTGTCCCCCCCTCCTGTCCACTGTCCCCCCCTCCTGTCCACTGTCCCCCCCTCCTGTCCACTGTCCCCCCCTCCTGTCCACTGTCCCCCCCTCCTGTCCACTGTCCCCCCCTCCTGTCCACTGTGTCCCCCCCTCCTGTCCACTGTGTCCCCCTCCTGTCCACTGTTGTCCCCCTCCTGTCCACTGTTGTCCCCCTCCTGTCCACTGTTGTCCCCCTCCTGTCCACTGTCGCCGTCCCCCCCTCCTGTCCACTGTCGCCGTCCCCCCCTCCTGTCCACTGTCGCCGTCCCCCCCTCCTGTCCACTGTCGCCGTCCCCCCCTCCTGTCCACTGTCGCCGTCCCCCCCTCCTGTCCACTGTCGGCGTCCCCCCCTCCTGTCCACTGTCGGCGTCCGCCCGTCCCCTCCTGTCCACTGTCGGCGTCCGCCCGTCCCCTCCTGTCCACTGTCGGCGTCCGCCCGTCCCCTCCTGTCCACTGTCGCGTCCGCCCGTCCCCTCCTGTCCACCCTCCCCTTTTCCCCCTCCCCCCCATTTTCCTAGCGGGAAATTTAACTCACGGGCAACGCCGGGTCTCTCAGCTAGTACTGTATATTGGTTTGTAGACATTTCACCTATGCCAATAAAATCACTTGATACAGAACAAGTTAAAAGTGGAAATGGAGCGCGGGAAATCCAGGTATAATTTCAGAACTACTGTATGGAGAATATGCATCAACGCAGAAGTGGTGCAATCCAGGGCAGGAAAAATAATCTGCCTCGTATCAAAGACAAAAGCGGTTTTGAAATCAATAGGATTTTGTCTTTGATCAGGTGAACTTTGGTCTGCTGCAGAATTTCCCCGCATTCTCCTAAATCAGTACACACCTATAGATGGTGTCTGTGTACTTGCTACCTGCTGTTCTGTTTATTATAGACGTTTAAATGGTAAGATTTTATTGTTGGAATGTGCAGTTTGTGAGACGAGTTTTATTACTTTAATGATTTGGGATAGGACAAAAGTTAGTATTTTTTCTAATAACACTTGATATGGATATTGAACGGTTTACATTGTATACAACATTTAGAAAGGGAAAAGGCTTCTCTCATGGATACTTTTTTTTATGTGCTGCACAATTAAACATATTTAATATAATCTCTTGTATATCATAAATATTGTTTAATTCTTGACAGGCCATGTTGGGACTGAAACTTTGATGCTTCACTAAAGCGTGTGCATATGATCTACATGAGCGATTTCAGCTTCTACATGTGTCACCTATATACCAAGCCAATTCTGATGTCTCTAATAATTTGATATACCCCTGAGAGGACTTATATACTTACCATCAACAAGGGAAGAGGCCTGTGGGCCTGAGTAGTGGGGAAATTAATGGACACACTACAGCAAGATAGTCGGCAAGTTTTTTTTTTTTTTTTGATTGGGTGACTAAGGTACATTAGGGCCGAGCAGTAGGTATTAGAAATGCCTTTGACCCTGTATTACATAGATGACTGAACCATGTAGCCATGCTTGGGATTGGAGTTTAAGGTGGTATAATGGATCAGATATTGAGAGAGGGCCAACAGGGAGTTGTGTTAAGGGAGTACATTCAGAGGAGGGGGAAGGTAACCAGTAGCGAACCTCTGGGATCAGTACTGGGACTGGTGAGCTTTAAAATATATTTATTGATGACATTACAAATGGTTAGGACACTGGGGTGGGGGGGTGGTGTTGAGGCAGGATGTAAATGTAGCCCCCTTTTCCCCCCTGTGTCTAATGGAAACTACGTGTGGTGCTTTACCTGTGTGGCTCACAGGAGGCCTGATCTTCCGCTGTGAGGAGCCTGAGGTGGTCGTGGTATATATGATGGCAGCGCCTCCACCTGGGAGGGATCCAAGTGCAATTGGTTAATCCCTTCCCAGGAACATACAGCAAAGAATAAATATACACACGGTGATATAACAGCTTATCTTTACTGGCAGCACAGAACTAATAACGCAATACTATACAGGCCTTGAATGGCCGTACACACACACAGTGCCCCTCTGTCCAACCACCCCATTGTCCACACCCTGGTGAGGTTCCCCCAAATTACTGAGGTGCCCTGGGCACCTAACCACCCAGTCTCCACAGAGCCAAGCCCACCCCAAAGTGTGTGTGTGTGTCGTCCCCGTCTTCCCGTCTTCCCAGGCACGACAGCACCCGGGAACTGCCAGCTGATGAAAGGATCTGTCTGATCCAACGAAGACGTCCGCCTCTGCGTGGGGTGAACTCCTGTTGGTGTCTCACCTTTTAAGGGTCTCTCAGTATAGCTATGGTCTGGTCACAGGCCGCAAGTCACCACTTAGCGTCTTCACTGTGTCCCTGACACTGCAGAAGCTTCACTATCTAGGGGCCTTCCATGAAGCAACCACAATCTTATGAGTCGGAGCCTAGCTGGGACCTGGGGGGACTCTAGGCTGGCACCTGAGAAACCACTGGCATCTGAGAAACTACATCACCCTTCTCTGTCCTGCTCCCAACTGAAGCGTGTTGCCAAGCGTGTCAAATGTATCTCTTGGCCCTTCTCCTGCCTCTACAACCCTATTGGCTGTTGCTGCCCAGGTGATCGGCAGCCCCTAATGCTGCTGGGAACTATAGTTCCCCTTTGCGGAGCCTGGCAATGGCCGCCACAACTATATCGGCACTGCGCATGCGCACCCTTCCGATCACGCATGCTAGAGTATCAAAAGGACACCCCCCGCTAGCTGGATGCACCGCAGAGCCTCTCGCGCTCCCTGCTCCGCTCCAACAGAGGTAAGGGGGGGGTGGGGGGGGGGGGGGGGCGGGGGACCAGCTACATAAACAGGAATAATTTATGTGGAATGGTCAAGTGTGGCAACTATAATTTAATGCGAAAAAGTGCAAAAGTAGGCGAGCAATATTAGAATACTAGGAGAAAAGCCAGCAGGAGGTTGGGTTGTACAAGGAAAACCATAGGTGGGGTGATGGCACTTGATCAATCACTGGGGATACCTCACCTAGAGCACTGTTTTCAGTTCTGGAGACCCTATCACCGGAAGGACATATACAAATTGGAGTTTGTGCAAAAAAAATGGCGACTTAGATGATGCGAGATTCTCTGCAGGGGGCGCGAGGTTTAGAGGCCCGGCGTGCTTCCCGTAGGCACTTGAATGAAATGCCGGGGAAGCAGCGAAGGCCTCTGTAAACTGCATTTACTTTGGCTCAGACGGCTTTTGGAGACGTGTCGCCATAGCAACGCGGTGTCAAATGATGCCGCTGGATCATGCAACGTGATGCCCAGACACCTGAGCCAAGGTAAGGGGGGGGGGGAAAGAATGCAAAGAGGGGTGTACAACTGGCAGGGGGCGCAGGGAAAAAAGTCTGTGCTCCCCTGTTTTGCAGCAGAAGACTTATCAGGAAAGACTACAGGATCTTAACATTTGCAGCTGGGGAATAGAAAGAGGATACGAGGGAAACTCAAATTCTATAAAGGGATTCAACGAAGTACAGGGGTGAAGCATATTATCAAGTAAGGTCTGAGGTTTTACAGCAGATGGGAAAATTAGCCAACATGGTGGCGGGGTAAGTGGTTATCTGCTGTCATTCTGTTTTTTTTTTGTTTTTTTTTTTGTCTTAAAGCTGCAGTTCAGTCTTTTTTTTTTTTTTTTTTAATTTATTTTTTTACTTCAATAGTTTCATGTGGGCAATCTCTAATTACCTAAAGAACTGTATAGCTGCCGGTCAATTCGTTCTCCATGTATTGATAGGCGAAATTTGGTGACATAATTAGTGAAGGGATCTGTTTATATTCTGCTTCTTTCTCTCAGTGGAAGCTCATGAATATTCATGAGCACTCCTGCACTGACATGTGCTAGAGGGAGGGCAGGGCTGACATAGGGGTGTGCCAGGGCTTGTGACAGGACATGAAGGGGCAGTGCTTTTGAAAATGGTTGTTCAAATAGAATACAAGAAAATTGGTCTTTCAAAGTTGTTTTTTTTAAAACAGAAAATGCTAAAAGTATTTTTTCTTACTACAGAACTGATTTATTTAAAAAAAAAAAAAACATGCAGGATATTGACTGAACTGCAGCTTTAAATCATTGTACCAAAGTTAGAATTAGCTGGAGGTTTTGCAATTGGGAATTCACATACTGCCTTAGATGTGTATTTGTTTCCTCCCAGGCTTAACATTGCATGATTGGTGTCATGTATTTGCTTTTCTGAGGGAAGGGGAGTAATGTTGAGCTCTGTTTCTGCATAGCTGCAGTTTGCCAGTGCTCAGATTCCTTGTTAATTTGTTGCAGATGGTACGGTCTCTCCTCCCCTCAGCGCAGTGTTTAGATGCACGAGAGGTTTCTCGTTGTTAAACACAAAATCTTTATAGCCTTGATGTACAAATGTTTAATGTGTTGGCCCACTAAAATACACACGAGCCTGCACAAAAATCAAGATGACCAGATGACTGTTCCTTTTTTCTCAAGCTAAAGTACAAGCTGGATGTGCTTTGTTGCACACAGGAAATAATACAGCCATTAAAATGAGTCACTTTTTCCAATTTTCTAAGGAATTTCAGAGTCACAGCAGAGCCTCAACTGTTTGTTTAAAAAGAAAAAAAAAATGCATGTTAGTAAGGAGAAGAAAGTATGTATATTTCAGGATTGTATTCTCCATTTGTATCATATCTTCACTTTTCGTAGCATTATTTAACAATAAACATTTACTTTTAGATTTTGCAGTCTTTCCATTTTCTATTCCTTATCCTGCCCAGAACTACTAAAAATTAAAAGAAAAAATGGAATTATCTTGCATTACAAGTCCCAGACTGACGCATTCTTACAGCTTAGGCCAAATGTCCGCTGGCTACAGCAGCGCCCGCTGTGGCGGACGCTGCAGGGACAAGAGCCACCCCACAAGGGGGCCGGGCCTGCTGTGAGGGGGGGTGTGTGACAGACTCCTGCTTTCAAGAGAACTAAGAGCAGGACTTGCGACTGAGTGCTAGGCCACACCCCCCGGCCCGGCGGTTCAGCCAATGAGGACGAACCTGTCGGGTGACACCATGCCCCTGTCATGCCCCGTCATGCCCCTTCCCCCCTGCAGCTCTCTGCAGACCAGGGAACTGATGGGACTAAATTTCTTCATACAAGTGAGGCGTGGTTTAGTACTTGATGGAATGCTATAGCATTCCATCAAGGAACACGAGTATCTTGGATATTGGCACTTGACTAAGAGGAACTGTGGGTGGAAGCATGACAGGCTCTGTCCTGGGACTCCTTCTCTTTTCTCTGTACACACTCTCTCTAGGTGACCTAATAACATCTTTAGGGTTTAATTATCACCTCTATGCTGATGACACACAAAAATACTTTTCAACACCCGACCTTACACCTGCTGTACAAACCAAAGTTTCTGAATGTGTCTCTGCTATATCGTCCTGGATGGCCCTCCGCCATCTCAACATGGCTAAAACATGCCTTAAACTCAACATGGCTAAAACAGAGAGCTCCTCATACTTCCTCCCAAACCTGGCCCTACTACCTCCTTCCACATTACTGTTGGAACTACGATCATTCACCCAGTAGCCCAAGCACGCTGCCTAGGGGTCACACTCGACTCCTCTCTCACATTCGCCCCTCACATTCAAAACATTTCTAAAACCTGTCGCTTTTTCCTTCGCAATATAACAAAGATTCGCCCTTTCCTCTGTTGCTCGACTGCTAAAACTCTGACTCAGGCCCTCATTCTCTCCCGTCTTGATTACTGTAACCTCCTACTGTCCGGCCTTTCTGCCTCTCACCTGTCTTCCCTACAATCTATCCTAAACACTGCTGCCAGAATCACTCTACTCTTTCCTAGATCTGTCTCAGCATCTCCCCTAATGAAATCCCTCTCCTGGGTTCCGATCAAATCCCGCATCTCACACTCCATTCTCCTCCTCCCTTTTAAAGCTTTACACTCTTCTGCCCCTCCTTACATCTCAGCCCTAATTTCTCGTTATGCACCATCCAGACTCTTGCGTTCTTCTCAATGATGTCTTCTTTCTACCCACTTTGTATCTGTAACGGGTTTTCCCCCTATCCCAATCGCATATAGCGTGCATGTGAGGGGGAACCTATATGTTACCAGGTGTGATGCGTATACCTGCAGGTTCAAAGGAGGCCTGAGCCTCCGCTGATGGGAACCTGGGGTGCTTCTCTGTAGCGATCTTCCTTACAGCGCCTCCACCTATGTAGGATTGTAGGAATGTAGAATGTACCCCACACAGGACCCGCATATAGTAACCACATACACTGGAGTATAAGTATAACCGTTTACTATTTGAAGAATATAACATAACCCATGCATCAGCAACAACAAATGTATCACTCTGTACCAAAGTCCCAAATGTCAGTCACTCCCACTTAGGAGTGTATAGTATATCCTGTGCCCACCGCCGTATACCCCCACACCGTGTCCACAGTATAACCCTTGTCCCGTGGTCAGCGCTGCCACTATGTGTGAGTACTCTGTTGGTGCACTTTATAACGATACCTGCCCAGTGCGACGGCACCTCGGCTTTAAAAGATCTTCATAAAGGATCCGCCGATCTCCTGCATGACGTACTGGTTTCACCCGCGTGGTGATCCGTCAGGGGCGATCCCACCCAGTAGATAGTCCTGCTCTCTCAATGGCGTAAGCTTGAGCCCAAGCCTCTTTGCGGAAAGCGCAGCGTCCACTGGTGTCCCTAACTGACAATATCACTAATGGGGCTGGGTCCCTAACCTAGGGCCTGTCCCTGCAGCACCACAAGCTATAAAGTGGCTCAGGACCTAACTGGGGCCTAGGGGGCTGCTGGCCTAATGGTCACAGACCCCTGCACTCACCTCCTACCCCTAGCTCTTCCTGGTCCTGACTAACATGAGCTCTGCGCGCGAAATGTATCAATCCCTGGAGCAGGGAGATATTTCAGCCCTATAGGCTCCCTGGCATCACGTGGGGTGCCCTAAGGCTCATGGGACTTGTAGTCCCTGCTTAGAGCCCTCTCCTCGTTGGTCTGTGTTCGCGCGCTTGTCCTCGCGCATGCGCAACTTGTCCAGCCGCCCGAGCTTCCACTGCGCATGCGCGAACTCACGCAAGATGGCGGCGCCCTGCACGGGAGCCGCTGGGGACTCGAGTGCTCCCTGCTCATCCCCCACCCTCCAGAATCGTCAGCGGGTCCGCCGCTTGGCTCGGGCAGCACTCGCCTTTGTCCCAGAGAGCTGAGTTAACGGGGGTCCGGGGCTACATATCTAAAGCTCTCTCCCGCCTTAAACCTTTCTCACTGACTGCCCCACACCTCTGGAATGCCCTTCCCCTCAGTACCCGACTAGCACCCTCTCTATCCACCATAAGACACACTTGCTTAAAGTAGCATATGAATAGCACTGTGAACATTCTGAACACATGATACATAAAGCTTGGCCCCCTGCAGACGCACTTACCAGAACTCCCTCCTACTGTCTCTATACGTTCTCCTTACCTAACAATTAGACTGTAAGCTCCTCGGGGCAGGGACTCCTCTTCCTTAATGTTACTTTTATGTCTGAAGCACTTATTCCCATGATCTGTTATTTATATTATCTGTTATTTATTTGATTACCATGTGTACTGCACCGACACACTTTATTCGAGCAAATACCCGGTATGTACCTGGCAGATACCTGGAATGTGCCGCTACTAACCTCTGACAAGCCCCGTTGCATTTGCCTTCCCAGCCTGGGTTCATGCCTGGCTGATGGGCGGCTGATCTGTTAAATGATAATGATTAGGATTTAATAGGCTGTAATGCTTCGCGTGTCTACCAGATGGCATAAATTCATGAATTGTAATGCAGTTTATATATATATACTGTGCAGTATTGCAGCCAGCGGGAATAAAATGCTTCAATCCCTGCTTGGAAAATAACTCAATGCACTCGGGCAGAAAACAGTCACAAACCTCAATACACCCGGGTATACCCGAATTCGTGGGACTAGCCAAGCTCGAATAAAGTGTGTCGCCAGTGTATTACTACTGTGAAACGCTATGTACATTAATGACGCTATATAAATAAAGACATACAATAGTTCTCTTGTTCCCCTTATTTCCTGCTATGATTAATGAACCTCCCTTGGCTCCCGTTAAGTGTACAGTTGCAGTGACTCTGTTGGAAAATGTACAGGCGATAAGATCTGATGCTTGCAATGGCATTATTTGTTCTAAAACAGGACAACCGGTTCGTTCATCAGTGGAATAGCTCCATTTTGGTGACTTCAGTTAATAGTTATCCACTCATACAGGTGTATGCATATCCACAGACCATTCTCTATCCTGTGATACATTTCTTTTAATCAGATCAGAACTCCTGGTTACAGAACCGACATTGTTATACTTCCTAGAAATGCTGACCAATGTAACTTCTTTTCGCCAGTACCAATAAACTCGGCTATAATCACAATTGTATTGCTCTTTATTAAAACCAGCAAACAAACTCTTCACTCCTGAAGAAGCTTGTACTAGTTTGAAACCTTTAAGCAACTATGGGATCAAATGTTAATTGAAACATTACTATAAATTGGGTTAGGGAGTGGGGGGGAGGGGCAAAAATATATTAAAAATAACTGTAGGAGCTAGAGTTTTTTTGTAAAGGGGGTGAGAGGGAGGGGGATCAGCTCTGCATCTGTGAGCGACACACGACACACACTTAGGCCTTGTTCAGGGTGGCAGACAGGAGGTGGAGGGCGCGTCTGTTTGCTGGGCTATGTGTGCGCATCATCCCCAGCAGACCTTTTCAAGCATTGAGGAGACGGGGCTACAGACCTGAGGTTAGGGATGGGTGTTGCTCTTCTCACTACACTTTCCCGAATGATTTAATTGGCTGCCGAAGTACCAGTGACGGTGCTGCAGCTTGAAAAAACAACTTGAGTTGTTTCTATGCAAACTGTAGCAAGCGTCCACTCCATACTTCGGCGACAGGGTAGCTTCTACCCTGACAACTGATATTTACTTTAAACACTTTGTTTTGAGTGCACGTAGTGAAGTAGGCACCCTGAATGAGGCCCAACGGGTTCATTCATCTGTGGTGGCATAAACCTGTATGCGTAATAATCTGTATCAAATGTGGGGGGGAGGGGAAAAAAAAAAACCCCATGAATTCACTATTTTTGCTAGCGGTGGTGATGACATCGAAGATGTAATCAAAGTCCATGCATTGACTTTCTTTTAAAAGTTCTATATATACTTTGCTGGATTAGTTTCCTTCGTTGCCTGTGTGCATGTTTGGGGCAGTACATTCATTTCCGTGTTCCTACCCACCTTGTCAAATGAGATCATCTCTTTATTGTACTTTGAAAAAAGAAAAATGTCCGGGGTCTCAGAGTACCTTGATGAAACATGTAATTTAGTTTTGATATTCGTTTAAACCTTTTAAGTAAACTCTATTTTCTTTTGTTTGCAGATGAGAAAAAGAAAACAAAATCCATTAACAGCGAGCTGAACCCTGTATGGAAGGAGGTAATTTTTGTGGTTTTGTAGTGTTTACAATCTCTATTTTTTGGTGGCACAGGGAGATGATCATTTGCCCAAGGTTACAAGTAGACCACATTACAAAAATGTAATGCATGGAATATATTATCAAGTGTGGAGTACACAGTGGGCGCTATATTATACAGGTGTACATATTTGAAAAGGGCTGTCACAAAGGGCACACCTGTAAGTATGTGACATATATGATGAGGGTTAATGCACACGGCCGATTCCCCTTCACCTACACAAGGTACCTCATGAGTAAGATCTACCCTGAGTCAGTCACCATATCTTGATGTGCCGCCATCAAAGAAATATCCGATACCTAATTATTTGCCGTCTCCGGTCTCTGTTTTTATTAAGGAAAATATGCACTTAACACACCTGTTCTTGTAGCAAAATGTGTCCAAAAATATAAATTGCTCTCTACAAAGCATGCAACCGTTCAATCACAGCCTCAAATCATTACTTATTAAATCTAAACTTTAATATATGTAGCACTGCTTCCCCCCCCCCCCCCCCCCTCTGGCAGATCTTGCCTAGGCTACAGGTCTGTGTGGTGCTGGATACCTGTGAGGGTCCAGGACAGATGGGCTTCCACGATGTTGTGGGGAACAGGACAGGCTTTAGGTGATCCTCGGGCTCTTTTTAATTTGGTGACTGCACCTCCAGTCACGGTAGGCTAGAGGAGAGCTGCAGGCAGTCCCTACCATGACCGTTCTTTTCTCCTATACTTCTGTCCAATAGACTGCGACTTAGTCAGAAGTATATAAAAAGGATCTTTATTTGATGCAACAACTGCATATGGTATAACGGCGTTTTCATATAGTGGAGAATGGGGTCCAGGTCCTTGGATGGTGCTGGCCAGCAGATAATGTTGAGTCCTTTTGTGCTATGCACAAATATTAGCTCACTCAGCCCCAGGAAGGGCTGAACTCCTCTCCCTTCCCCGGCTGGGAAGGACTCCAACTCAGTACTAACTCTATAATTTGGAATGCATCCTCCATAATGCAAAAGGGAGGGCACAGGGTCTACACCATGATTGGCTGCAATACAGACCAAGTGTCACCTCCTCTCTTGCCACTCAAGGAGGCTGCGTGAGGGTGTGGTAAAGCCCACAGGATAGCTACAGACAGTGACAGGCTATCAGAACTTGCGTGACAGGAAGGCAGAAAGATAGTCTGGACTAGCCATGGAGAGATGGAGCTCTACCCTCTACCCATTACAAAAACATACGATATAAAATGTAGACCGTTTCATAGAATAACATAAGCAGAAATCCTTCTACATTACCACGCGTAACAGGTTCTTCCCAGAGAAGTCACTGGCCTATGAAAGATGAGAATACACGTGTCTGATCCCAAAACACACCTCTGTTGAAATGTAGAAAGGTGCTGTCTTGCACTCCAGGATGTGTAATTAGTAGCTTGTCTAGCTATATGTGGATCCGGGGGAGAAATAGTCCATCGGGAGAAGTATCTGTCTTGGAGACTGTGGCACAGAAGCTACGTTCCGTGTAAGGACCTGAATAGGATTCACCGATTGTATGCAGCTCCATTACTGGGACTAGGTATGGAGGTAAAGGGAATCTTCTTACCTCCTATGTGTACCCGCATGTCCGACCCAGAGTCCTGCTGCTAGCAGTTTCAATCCACGCTGCATGTCCGAGGCTTAATAGGAACCTCCTTCTCCCCCACTCTGGGTGCCGCCGATAATAAGAAATGACGAGTAGAGATGTAGAAAAGATCAGGGCACTCGTGCAATATTCACAGATTGACTAAAGAAAAAATGGGGTAATCAGGAACTAGAAAAAGGCTTTAATAGAACATAAATAGATGGTGTTCAATAAGGAACAGTCCTCCCACGCGTTTCACTCAAGTATTGCGCTTTCTCAAGGAATGATTGTATGCCACAAGTAAGCACATATATGTACTCTATTAAGAAACCACATCAGACAGCTGATTGCGGTATAATTTACATTTTAATCAATTAAAGTTACAAAAATAAGTATAAAAGTAACACATGAGACCAAATAATAAAAAAAAAATAAGACTACTATTTATTGCCATAACAAACATAATTCAAATACTTAATCCAAAGAACCGTGGGTCCATAGATATGGTTTATATGGATGGCAATCAGTCAGTCTAAATTTAATGCGCCAATATATAATTGTATGTTTACACTTATATGCAAATAGAATAATGGATTTGTTAAAAACATTATCCATCTATTCACCAAATACAGAGCATAAAGAACCTAGTATATACAGTATTGCAAAAAATGAAGCATAGTAATTAGTGATAAACAATGTTGAATTGAAAAAAAAAACATGCATAGGTTGACATAAAATGTTAAGGAACATTAACTATCAACATACCATTAGTATCTCTATTAGATGAATCTACACAATAGTAGCTTAAATGAAAAATTCAAATATTCATCCAAAACATTGGTACAAATATATGGCATGAACATTCAAGCTTCAAATATATAAATCTTGGAATATATGAGTACTTCAGGATTTTCATAATGACCATGTTGATTGTTATATACAAACAGCAATAGGACGCAATAACTAATTAAACGATCTCATGTAAACTGAACTTGAAAGATTTATTATATCAAAGAAAACAACCCAGATCCCAGTCTGAGTTGAGACCATTGGGTTGATGCGTTCCCAGCGTAAATATCCAAAATGCTTCTCTTTGATATAATAATTTTGTTCTATAGCCCCATCTATTGGGAATAGGAATATGCTCCAATGGTATACATGTGAGTGATTGGAGAGAACGCAAGGGACATTCTAGATAATGTTTTGATAGTGGATGATAAGTATCTTGTTTGCAAATTAATCTTACATGCTACAGAACACGTATTTTGAGCAATCTTGTAATTTAATCTCGCATATTGTTTGTGGCAACCACAGATGAGAAGATAAACCACATAGTTTGTCTGCCATGTAATAAAATATTTCATCGTATATTTACGCGTCTTTTCCTTATTCTCAAACGTTAATGTTTTCTTCAAGGTTCACATAAATGTGGGCGCTACAATCTGCCCTTTTATTCAGAAAACATTAACATTTGAGAATAAGAAAAAGACACATATAGTATTAAATCTTTTATTACATGTCAGGCAAACTATGTGGTTTATCTCCTTATCTGTGGTTGCCACAAACAATGTGAGATTAAACTGCAAGATTGCTCAAAATACGTGTTCTGGAGCATGCAAGATTAATTTGCCAACAAAATACTTATCCAGTATCGAAACATTTTCTAGAATGTCCCTTGGGTTCTCTCCAATCACTCAAATGTATACCATTGGTACATATTCCTACGGGGTTTTTTTTTAAAAAAAAATTTTTTTATGAATATTTGAATTTTCCATTTAAGCTACCACGGTGTAGATTTATCTAATATAGATACTGATATGTTGGTTAATGTTCCTTTTGACATTTTAGGTCTTAACCTATGCATGTTTTTTGTTTCAATTCAACATTGTGTAGCACTAATTACTATGCTTCATTTGTTGCAATATATACTAAGTTCTTTATACTCTGTATTTGGTAAATAGAGGGATAATGGTTTTTCAACATGTCAATTATATACAAATAGAATAAGTGTAAACATACAATTATATATTGGTGAATTAAAGTTAGACTGACTTACTGATTTGCCATCCATATAAACCATATCTATGGAACCAAGGTTCTTTTGGATTTAGTATTTGAATTATGTATTGTTATGGCAATAAAGAATAATTGTCATGTTTTTTATTATTTGCTCTCGTGTTACTTTTATACTTATTTTTTTAATTGATTAAAATGTAAATGCTGAATAGTTTAATCGGCTGCATCTGATGTGGTTTCTTCGTGTGTGTGTGTGTGTGTGTGTGTGTGTGTACACTTCCGGTATACAATCACTCCTTGAAAAAGCGCAACACTTGTGTGGGAGGACTGTTCCTTATTGAACACCATCTATTTATGTTCTAATAAAGCCTTTTTCTAGTTCCTGGTTACCCTATTTTTTTCTTTTCTTTATTCAATCTGTGGATATTGTGTGAGTGACAGACAGAGAAGCCCAATGCTACATCCAATATGACAAACATACGCAGTAAAATACTTGTATATTCTCTTGAAAAAGTGTCATTTAGTTTAACCCTTCAAAGTCCTTTCATTCTACTGGATACAGATCCAATGTTTGTCTTTCTCCCTCCTAATAGAGGCGAATGAGAATGTGAATCCTAATAGAGATATATTAGTATTTTATCTGGTAGTGTTAGGACTTGCGAACTGGGTCTGCCTTCTCGTGGCTCGCAAGCTTACAACGCTTTGGCAAAACAGTTAAACTAAATGACCCTTTTTCAAGAGAATATAAGTATTTTACTGTGTATTTCTGTCATGTTGGATGTAGCATTGGGCTTCTCTGTTGTCTGTTGTATACATATGCCACGCTCAATAGCTCCCCTTTTTGACACTTATATACATATATATTTTTGAGGGGGCTCAGGGGTTCCCAAAAAGAACTTGCGGGGTTTTTGTGTGTTTTGATAGTGTGGGTGCCCTGATCATTTCTACTTGACACCTTTTTTGAAGTCTGATTTCATAACTTAATTGCAAGGCTTCTATCCTAAAGCCATTCAATTGAAAACATATGGTTCCCTCCCCCCCACACCCCACATTCTGTATGTGTTCTCAACCAACCCCTTTGATTGATCGGCCCCCATGACCTTTTTACAACTGGAGGGGGGGGGGGGAATCTTTAATTTGACACTTAAACTTTGCCTTCAATATATAAAATACTTCATAACTTTGTTTTCCATTGCGGTCCAATAGGAAGCCGTGATGTCATCGGGTTTGGCTTCCTATTGCCCCACGTGACCCGGGAGCTATAAACTTTGCTGAGATACCGGCACTCCCTTTTTTTGGAGGCAATTATCTCGCTAAGGTTGGGGTCCCCAGCGTGGAAATTAATGGGGTTCAGCTCCAGCGACCCCCTGCTTCAATCCTATGTTACAAAAAAAGCATGCGTTTAAAGCTGCAGTCCTGCCGAATTTCAATATTGATCTTTTTTTACAAACGTCACAGTTTCGCTGTGGAGATTCTATCTGATTCTGAGCTACTTACTGGTTTTGGCGGCCATTTTGATTTCTCCAAGTCAGAGCAGAACACCGGCACCTAATGTATGAATCTGGGGGCCTTGGAGCTAATAAAAAATAAAATGGTAAGATTCAGCTCCAGAGAACCCCCAGATTTTTTTTTTTATTTGTGACCAAATTTGAATAGTTAAAAAAACCAAAAAAAACAAACCAGGGAGGTGGGATTTCTCCTTTAAGCTTTTTCATATTGGCGAGTGATTGGAAGAGTTTCATGAAGCGAACACCACATAGACTTATACCCAATCTATTGAGAGGAGCTCGACCTAGCAGGACAACTTATAGAGCCTGCAACTGATACACTTATCGGATGCATTTGTAACCACTACCTTATCATACAAACGGTATGTGTTTCTGGTGCATTACTGATCTAATATCCTGATATTAATCTAGGATTTTTAAAGTGTTTAGCCTACAATAACCAGGGGTATATTTGGCTTATCTGCAAAGCATAGTCACCTCAAAATAGTGAAGACTATACTATTAGATAGCACATGTTTTTTTCTGCAGAAAATTGACAATTGATTGAACTAATTCAGCTGCAGTTAGGAGGAGGGAACACATCCTTTCAACTTTGACTATAGTCCTCCAACACGATAATAAGGAAGGATTACTTAGTGCTAACATACCACTCTATATATAATTATATGGTAGTACAGGTCTGTGTGTTAAGCTTTCTAACTATATAGTTATTTAGCTACCTACCTCACTATACCCTGGTTATAGCAGGCTTCTGACTGGGATATACGGTCATTTTTATCTTAATTTATGTACACCCCCTTATTTTAAGATATATACTGTACTATTAAAGTTATTTTAATTCTTATCACTTATTACTATCACCATTCACTTTAGAGTTACAGAGTGCTATCAGCTGAGTCCTTTTTCTTCTGTGTATTGAAGCGAATATGACATGAATCCAGTACTGTGGCTTTCTCCTTTGTCAAGTATCTTAGCACGAACACAGGTAGCACAGACTTCCCTGTCCTATGTTATGCATCACATGTTCAAAAACCTGACTTAACAAGCTTCTGAAATATGTCACCGCTGCAGGCAAAAACATAAATAACATGCAGATGCAATTTCTAAGGCCCAGACTGACTAAGGGGTGCCAAGCTTTGGCACGCCTTAACACCCGTTCACACACATGGGAGTAAAGGTGTGCTAATGCTTAGCACTCTTTGGTTAATCTGGGCCTAAGAATATTCTACAGAAGGAAACACCAGGGGTCTCCAAACAGTCCTAAGGTGCCACCAACAGGGCGGCTTTTATGGATAACCCTGTTTCAGCCCAGGTGGCTCAGTAATTGACTGAGCCACCGATTTTGAGCCAACTGTGCTGAAACAGGGATATCCATAAAAGCCGGCTTGTTGGTGGCACTTGATGACGAGTTTGAAGACCCCTGCTATACACCGCACTGCAGGCTTTTCTATTTAAAAAAAAAAAAAAAATAATTATATTTACCTTTCTTTTAAAAGTAAACTGTCCATTTTAGTTTCTTTCTTGACAAGTCGCATGTTTTGTGCATTTTTTTTATTTTTTTTTTATTTTTACAAAACAATTTCTTGGGTTTGGCGTTTGCCAAAAGTCACCAAGAACACACACTTTTTCACGGGAAAGTCTGTCACCTTTGCTAAAATGATGCACATAGACCCATCTTTAAAGGGCCATGTGAACTGTTGCCATCCTTTCGCAGTAAGCAAATTTGAAGTGCAACACTTTTGCCACATTACTAAGGAATGAGGTCTATACTTGCATGTTGATGACTTCACCATATTTTTGCGAGCATCAAATATCCAAAATTTGCCCGTTTAGTGAACTTGCGTAAAAGTTTTACACATCTCCTGTTCCAGAACGTTTTAAAGCTGCAGTTCAGTCAATATCCTGCTTGTGTGTTTTTTTTTAAATAAATCAGTTCTGTAGTAAGAGAAAATACTTTTAGCATTTTCTGTTTTAAAAAAAAAAACAACTTTGAAAGACCAACGATTTACATTCCCCATATTTAAAGATGTCACCAAACTTTGCCGATCAATAGACGGAGAACAAATTAACCGGCAGCTATGCAGTTCTTTGGGTAATTAGAGATTGTCCACGTGAAACTATTGAAGTAAAAATAAAAAATAAAATAAAAAAAAAAAGACTGAACTGCAGCTTTAAGTACTTGCCCATATTGCCATATGAGAGAAGATCGAACTAGTATTTATATGCTAAATACTTACCATATGAGGAATCTATCTAATATATTTTGAGTGCTTTGATCATCATCCGTTTTTATGGGCAGTTATATACATGAGAATCTTGCCGTTGACACATTTTGCATCCAAAACATATCGTTTGACTTAATTTGCAATGGACCTCTACTAATCGCTGCATCTGTGCAGCGCTCTATATCGCTTCTCCAAATTGCTCCCACTAATGAGCTTTTATTTGCTGCCTATTACTACACGCCGTTCCATTACAAGGTTCTGCCCTGAATTAGCGCGCTTCAAATGTTGAAGCGCTTGCAGTGGACAGCACATACAAAAATACTCCCTGCGTATGTAAAAAATCTTCAACTGTGTCACTTCATGTTAGTCCAGTAATCATGAAAGCCAGTTTCTGCAGGAAACTGATTCAATTTAAAGTCTTGTGATGAGGGGATGAAAAATGTGTCTTGGAGATTTGTCACAATATCTTGCCCATTCGTATGATTTTGACCAGTTTTGATTTACTGCTCCTACATTTTTGTTGTTGCTCCATTTCAGCTGCTCGAATTCGATTTGAAAGGAATACCCTTGGACTTTTCCTCGTCCCTGGAGGTCACTGTCAAGGACTTTGAAACAATTGGAAAAGACAAGTATGTGTTTTTTATTTTTCTTGCAATATGCTTGAGACATTTCTGGGTGCATCACAGGTTGTCATGCTTCTAGTGAACAAACGTGTGAGTTCTTCATCCTCATTAATGTAATTGTACAGACGCTTTCAACACCTAAAGGTCCATATTTACTAAGCGGTGCTACTTCATAAGCCACCCTCCAAGCAGGGAATACGCCTTGCAGCCCATTCAAGACAATGGACCGCAATGTGTCTTCTAGGACCAGAAGGTGTCTTATGGCAGAAGACTGCTTAGTTCACATGGGCCAAGGTATCTTCATATGAACTGTGAGCTCCAGATCTTAAGTATAGCTACATTTCTGAAGAACTATCCTGTCTTGTTGGTCTGTTATCAGTTATCACAAGCTGCAGTAAACCTGCAGTGTAATGCTGATTGTGGTAAGCCTATACTACAACTAAAAATGTATAATCTAAACCTTTTTTTGTATTTCATTTAGTTTTTAATAACGGGGGTGAAAAAAAATGAAAGGCCTAACTGTGATGTATTTGGGCAACTTAATTTTCTTATCTATACTGTATAATGTAACACTCCGTTGCTCTCCTCACTGCTGCAAGGATATGCAAGTTTATTTTCTCACTCGGCTGCATTGTGTTGTAGACGGATTAAGGTAGTGTGTTGGTTTCCCAGGTATCGAGGCATATGTCTTTCTCCATGCTTTATGTTTTATAAAATGGTCTTAGGCTGAGATTAGTGACGTCGTGAATGGGAAGCGACGGAGGTGTGGCCGTGATGTCACGGGAGTGATTTGACCTCATTGGCTGAACTGCTCATGTGACGCGGCCGATGCGCTACAAGAACAAATTGATTTGTCTATCTGTTGCTCCATAGCGCTTGATCGCACGAACACTATGTGCTCCTTCATTGCTGTACATTAATTTGTTCCGGCATGGCACGCGCGCTACCACTATAATCACGGCCTCAGACTCCGCTTCTGATCAAAGGCTCTATAAAAGAGAATAGTCGGTGTAATATCTCTCTTGTATCTTATTGTTGTGATATGTATACATACTGTGTGATGTATGCAGTTGTACATCCCATTTTAATATAGTGACAAGAAAATAATCGCTCCTTTTTTTTATTGGTAATCGTGCGTTTATCTGATATCAATAGAAATATCTCTTGGCGGTTCATTAATTTACCGTAAAGCAAAATAACAAAGTTTAATCTACAGGTGCAGGCCAAACTACTCTACTCTAAAAACAAATTTATATAGTCCTTTCCTAACCTACAGATTCACCTATGAATGGCTTTGTTGGCATAAAGCAATAATACAATTAAACAATATCATTCTCATCCTTGGAAATGTCTGAGCACAAATCCTATAACCTTGATGGGCTCCATTTTTATATCCAAAATGTATTCTAAGCAATTCACTTGTTCTGACTTTCCTACAAATCTGTTTTTTTGTTTTGTTTTTTTTTTTAATGTTTTTCTCAAATAACACAATCTTTCTCACACCGTGAAACTAACATTACAAAATAGATTCTGGGGAAACAAAATGGATTTTAGCAGACGAGATGGATTTTGAATGACATTCTGAATCACAGAAATGCATCTTTTTAATTGCAGGTAGTTTTTATGTTGCGTAGTTGGACTTTATTGTTGGGATAATTTTTTTTTGTTTGCCTAATGAATAAACTCAAACAGAAGTGGCTTAGAATGGGTGGGGTGAGAGGTCCTGTACATATTTATGCAGAAGCAAACATGTGAACTGTTGGCGTGAATCACCTGTTCCCGTCGTGTGATCAGTGACCGGTTTCTTGTCCTATTTGCACAGGATTCAGTATGTCTCATTCAAAGGAGAAGTTGAAATTGAGCCTTTAAATGTGACCCAGTCTTTCCAAAACCACAGCTGGCTGACACTTGTGCACATGTTCAGGAGACTAGTGAATATTGGACTTTTGCTGTATGTGAAAATGTTGTTTTGGAAACTTTAACTTCTGGTGAGAAAATTTTATTGCTTTTAGGACACAAATACACCCCTAGCATATGGAGTTTGAGTTGGAACTTGTCATGTGTGACTTAAAACCATGACCGTGGGGATACTGCAAGTATCCTGTGGGCTGATGGGCATTAAAGCTGCCATTTAAAAAAATAAATAAAAAAAATAATATATATTATTATTATTATTATTATTATTCCCAATCAATATGTGCATCAATACAATCTGCACACCGTCAAGTGATTATCTAAGCTGCAGATCGATCTGTAATCACTTGCTCAGGGATATTTAATTCCGTTCTTGCACAGCATTTTGGGCAATATAGTTCCTGGAATATTATGTGACTGTGCAGTTGCTAGATACAATTGGTGCACTGCTAGAGAGAGGGCGGGGGTCAAGAGCCAGAGCCTATCAGAAGGAGAAGGGGCTGTCACTTTGGAAATGCTTCCTACATCAGAAATATTAAACATGGTGTGTGTGCTAGGATCGCATACATCCAGCACCGGCTTTGTGAGAACCAGCAGGCTCTCCAGTCTGCTGCAAACATGCATTCTGAACTGGGTCTAGTTCTCACACACACAACCATACAGGCTCTATGCTATAGCCAAGTACAAGCAGAGCTTGTCAATGGTGCATTTTGATATGGTCATGAAGTGCCTTTTATCAAAGTTGTGATTCACACATTTTAGTTATCCTGTTGTACATTGGAGGCAAAGATCTTTGGATGTTAAAGCCTCAAAGACCGTGAAAATATTTATCTTCTCTCAAGGATGGCCTAATTAAAATTCCTTTTTCGTTGAAAAAATAAAATGGTTAATTGTAGGCCTATTTATAAAGTAGTGGTATTCCTGGGTTTTACTTAAAAAAAATAAATACAAATAAAGTGGTATTCTGGTCTTTACCCCATATTATCACACTTTATTTAATATGCAATGGTTAAGCATTACGAAGTGAAACTTATTTCAAATCAATGTGGATTACTAAATATCCCAGTGCTTTGCAGGATATACCTATTCACTGAAATGCCTATTATTTCTCTGTTTTGGTGACATATCTTTATAAAAAAAAAAAAAAAACCCCCAAGGTAAAGAACACCAGCTTTCCCACTGCCCCCCTCGCCACTGAATTTAAAGCTACAACAATGTATCTACCAATAAGAAAATAAAGCGTGCTCCACAGCGTGATACTGTTTAATACACAAAATATTAAAGTATTGCACTCCCAAAAGTGCATTGAAATGAAGACATCAGTCTTTACGGCAACATTCTTTTAACCCACAGGGGCTGTTCTACAGGAGACCGGACTTGAGAGAATGTTGTGGTACAGACTGATCTTGATTTGAATGCACTTTTGGGAGAGCAATGCTTTATTTGGTATATTAAACGGGAGCATAGTTTGTAGAGGTCTTGTATGGAATTGGTCGATCCGAAGCCGCTGCAGTAAGACTCCCAAAGGATTCTACATGATACAGGCATACCCCGGTTTAAGGACACTCACTTTAAGTACACTCGCGAGTAAGTACATCTAGCTCAATAGGCAAACGGCAGCTCACGCATGCGCCTGTCTGCACGTCCTGAACAGCAGTACTGTCTCCCTACCTGTACCGAAGCTGTGCGCAAGGAGGGAGACTATAGAGCCTGTTACACATGCGTTATTTACATCAGTTATGCACGTATATGACGATTGCAGTACAGTATATGCATAGATAAGTGGGAAAAAGGGAGTGCTTCACTTTAAGTACTTTTTCGCTTTACATACATGCTCCGGTCCCATTGCGTATGTTAATGCGGGGTATGCCTGTAGTTTGTGGATTTCTCTGGTTCATTTAATGGGATTTCCTCCTCCCAACTAGATCTAGTTAGATCTTTGGGACTTTTTATTGAAAACCATCAATGTTTGTTTCTCTCGCCCTAAGTGATTATCAATCAATCTATTCACTCAATTATAGTATAGTACATTAGTCATGTAATTATTACACTGGTAGTGTAACAATTTCTACATTATACGTTTTGTCTGTAACCCTGATTTTCCCCATTATTGGATTTGCAAAAATGTATGACCATGTTAAATGTCGCTATACATGTTCTGCATCACATCAATCCTTAATATTTAAAAACAATACCCGTCTCTCGGATCCTCGCTATGACGGTTCTCCTGGATTTGGTACAAGTGCCTTGAACGGATAGTATGGGGTAGATTTGTGTTCAAAAAATGATTCTCCAAGATCCTTCACTAGGAAGGAGTATTAAACATTGTAGCAGCTTCCTGAATGAACAGTATTGTTCCTGAAATTCAATAACTGTTGCCACATGCTGATTATAGGGGCTGTCCCAGGACATACCCTTCTGATGTACAGTAATAGTTTATAGCTACATGTGATGTATTATAATTTGCCACCTCATGCCCCTCTAGCCCGAACTTTAAATGACTTCCAGGCCAATTAAGTGATTATCTCCTGGGATATACACCGAATTAAGAAAGGGGCTTGGTGAAGAGGTGATAGAGATAGGTAATAGAGAGAAACAGAGTAAAGATATTTGCATTAATTGATTTTCTTGCTATTTTCTGTGGACTAATGCATTTTTAGTATACAGATTTGTGTTAATTGTGTTCATTTTCCACCCTTTAGACAAATATCACTGTCGTCAAGAAAAATATCGGTCACATGAATGTATTTAAAAAAAAAAAAAAAAAAAAAAATAGTCCCGGTTTTAAAGCCATGTGAAGGTTACATTTTGTATGGATGCATGTTTAATCCTTTCACTCCGATCACGTGACTCTCACCGATGGCTGGATGAACGCCATCAGTTTAGGTTATCCTGCGCTGTGCAAACTCTTCCAAGAAAACTAGCATATTGGTTGGGGGTAGGAATGTAGCTACTATATCATGGGAAACCCATGACCTTGTAGCTATGTCCTAGGGCACTCATGGTTGAATTAAAAAAAAAAAATGGTGGCAATTCCAGTCCTCAGGGGCCACCAGCAGGTCAGGTTTTAAGGATCTCTGCTTCAGCACAGGTGACTGTCATTGACTGAGCCACTGAGAGCCCACTGTGCTGAAGCAGGGATATCCTCAACCTGACCTGTTGGTGGCCCTTGAGGAATGTAGTAGCTACGTCCTAGGACAGGGGTGCGCAAACTTGGGGGCGGAGATTTTCCAGGGACGGCGTGGCAGTTGCAAAGGCCCCACGCTCTTCCCCAAGGCATTTCAATTAAATGCTGGGGGTTTGCTTGAGGCCTCTCTAACTTCCCTTGCCTTGTTTTTGGCGACTTGTTGCCATGGCAACATGTGACGTGACCCCGCAGCGTCATTTGATGCTGAAGACCAGGTAAGGAGGGGGGGTTGAGGGGCGTACACACTGAAATTTTGTGCACCCCTTTCCTAGGACACCCAAAGGGTTAAGTTCTGCATTGCATTGGGGTCAGTGTATTAAACTGTTTAGGTATCCTGGTTTAATTGGTAATGAAACAATTAAAAGGATACTATAGGGTCAGTGTAAGAATATTTTATCTAGACATGTCGGTGCTAAAAAGTAATACTACAAAACTGAAAATACACAAAGAACCAACTGATAAAATTACACAATCGCATAAAGCCAACCCATCAAAAAATATATACAAATCCCTGGTTGCAACCAGAACAGAGCTGAGACAGATACAATTAGAAGATGTTGAGAAGGTGCTGAAATTGACCAATCAACTATGTCAAAGGAATAAAGCATATAAACTTCTAGCCAATAAACTGAGGGGGTGCGGGTGAGGTCCCAAATTACAGCGATCACACATAAAAATGGCAATATTATCTATGATGATAAAAGAATAACACAAGAATTCACCACATTTCATACAAAATTATATCATTCTAATTCCTCTAAAGGAACTTCCCAGCTCCCATGACCTTGTCGCTACGTCCTAGGGCACTCCATAGTTGAATAAAAAAGCTCCTAAACTCAGAGGCCATCACAAATTATTTAGAAAACTGTAGTCTGCCCCAGTTGACCAAAGATGAAATCAAGGTGCTGAATGGTAAGAGCACTCAGACCGAGCTAACAGAAGCAATTGAGGCGATTAAAAAATATCTAAGGCCCCTGGTCCTTATTCACCAGTGTCTACTACAAAAAGTTTTTAGCCATTCTCTCACCACATCTACCAGAGATTGACAATTCATTTTTGGATGGAAAACCAATCCCGTCAGCTATGTCAATGCAAATTTGGCCATAATACACAGGGCCGAGACCTCATGCAATGTGGTAGTTGCTGTCCAATCTCCTTATTGAATAACGACCTGAAATTATACAGTAAAATTCTGGCAAATAGATTAAACCCTTTTCTGCCGAGATTGATCCATATCGATAAAGTGGAATTTGTCGAGTAGGCAAACTTCAGATAACACCCAGAAAACAATAAATATAGTGGACCATGTTCGTCGCGCACAAATCAGAGCCATACGTCCAAGTCTTGACGCAGAAAAGGCAGTCGACAGAATAGACTGAGTATTCTTAGACTAAACATTACAGGAATTTGGATTGAAAGACACCACTTTGTTTTTTTTTGTTTTTAAATATAAATAGCAGTTTGTGCATTATACCAAAACCCAGTGGCTTTAGTTAAGCTCCCAGGGAATTGGCTGGACCCGATTTTTAGAATTGAGAATGGAACGAGACAGGGTTGCCCATTGTCCCCTCTTTCTTTTTGCTCTATCGATTGAACCCCTAGCTGCACATATACAAGCAAATGATAACATCCAAGGTATAGTAATTTGGAAAAATAAATGATAAAATCTCCCTATTTGCAGATCTAATTTTAACATTTGCAGGCCCCCAAATTTCTCTAACCTCCAAAGAGCCTTATCAGACTTTGAGGAAAATCTCAAGGTACAAAATTAATAAGTCAGAGACTCTAAATTTGAACCTCCCAGACCCAGAGATTCAATGACAAAAATTGAATTTAAACTACGGATGGAGTTCCTCTCGCATGAAATATCTGGGAGTAAATGTGACCAGGCACTACCAGGCCCTATACCAGAGCAACTATCCAACCCTGTTTGACAGAATGAAAAGAGATTTGGTGAAGTGGCAAGATACCAGGTGTTGTGGATAGGGAGAATAGTTTGTCAAAATGCATATGCTTCCCAGGTTATTCTATAACTTTCAAACCTTCCTAGTCCGGATACCTGGATCCGAACTAAAAACTATACAAAATAGAATATTTCACTTTATCTGGCAGGGCAAGAGACCCAGGATCGCTAGATCAGTTATGCTGACCTCGACTAAGAGGGGGTATGGGAGTCCCAGATATCTCAAAATATTACCAAGCTTCCCATTTACAGTGGTTTGAACACCAACCCAGCCCCAATATTTCTGGTGGGACACAGAACCCCAGAATGCCTTCTCTGTTAATGTCCCTATAAGCCACTGATGAGAAGGATCTGCAGGCAAGGGTGTTTGTTCTGGGTCCAATGAGATGCACCTGGGAGACTTGGACTAAGTCCAAGTGCAAATTTAATCTCGCGTCTCCCACATCACAACTCGCCCCACTTTTCTACAACCCCAGTTATCGTATGTATGTATATGGCTGTGGCCAAAGAGGTGGTATGGTGCACATTTGGTGGACATGCCCAGCAATACAGAAATTTTGGACCACGGTCCAAACAATTAATGGTACAACAGATCTGGCTATCCCTGCGGTCTCCCTGTGGATTGTCCGAAAAGGCTAATATAATTTATGCGGACGGCGGCTAGGTGTGTTGTGGTGGCTTCTTGGAAGAAGATATCCCCCCCCTCTAGATAAACTGTCAGAATAAACGCGGTGATGGTAATGGAAAGAAATGACGGATTTTTTTTTTAAAAGGTCGACTGAGGAATTTTATAGAATGTTGGAACCATGGCTAGAGCAATGATCTGAAGTGCACAGTCTAGACAGCTAAGGATCACGGTATTAATTAGATAAAAACTGATCGGTTTGGTTTATACTCTGGGTAATTAACCCGAAGTCCTATAAGAGGAGTAACTGTGGGGGTCACCACCCCCACCAACTCATTCCCCCACTACCCCAGTTCCTTATTTAGTTTTTTCCCCTCCCTCTCCTTGTCCTTCCTACAAGGACCCTAACTTAACAGTGATAGTAGATTCCCCCTCCCCCTCCCCCCACCTACCAATTGGCAGGAATTGACACACCCACCTCTAAGTGTATGGATAAAAGTAGGCTTCAATATGGTGTCACTAAAAGTAAATTACTGTTTTCCCATTTCAATATGTAATTGGAAAGTGTACCTGGTATGTGTTGTTTTTCTCCCTCAGTGTCTGGATGTTGCTTATTTTCTGCTTACTGAATAAAAAAAACAATTTTGGGGAAAAAAAAACTTATACCACAGATGGTTTGTATGTATGGACATATATATATATATATATATATATATATATTACACAATTTACATTCAAAAATTTTTTTTTACTGGTATTGGCGAGTTTAAATTATTCGTGACCGGTGCTGCAGAGTTGTTGCAGAAATGCTGGGGTGAGGCTCTGAGATTTAAAAGACCTCTTGTACATTTTAAATGGGCAATCCACAGCGGTGGATTTTTTGCAATTTTTTTCTATCTTGGATTGATGCAGGGGTCTCCAGAGCTGAACCCCATTAATTTCAGCTCCACAGACCCCCTGCTTCTGGAGATAAGCGAGTATTGGATGCCGGTAGCCGCTCTCCTCGGTTACCAGGGTTCACAATGTCTGCTGTAATTCTTTCCGGAACTCGAGGGTCCCTGGAGCTGAAATTAACAGGGTTCAACTCCGGAGACTCCCTGCTTCAATTCTGTATTAAACATTACTGTATTTATTTATTTATTTAACTTGCCATCTTGGATTGCTTCTTTAAAGCCAGAGAGCAAGAGGAAATGCAAAGGACACTATCCCATAACATTACAGATTAACATTCCTTAAAATAATCCATGTTCTTCGCAGCTGTCGTAGACGCTGTGCATTTGAACTATGGATGCACATCGTCATAATGTAAAAACAATTGATAGAATAACGCTATAACTAACCAGATAATTAATTCCGCCCTCAAGGTTATAAAGGGGTTTGTTACATTTAATATGTATGCATCTGGCACATTTCCCAGAGTGTGAGGCTGTAGGTACCATCAATCTGTTAACTACTGGGAGAGCATTATTAAGTATATAATACTACATGATTACATTGCAAATGTAAAAAATTCCTCTCTCCCAGATATGTATTCATAAGTGTGTCTGATCAAAGGAAAGTGACAAATAGCTGACGGGACTAACACTAAAACCAATCCAGGTACCTGTGGTCTCTTGGATCAAAGGATTATGGGTTATAAGAATTGGTGTTCAAGCCGCACCAATCACCTTTCAACTGGGGTTACACTGTTTGGATCCCATATTTTCTTAAAGAAAGGGGAGAATTGGGTAATGCAACTTAGGATGCGTCTAAAAAGGGCATCTAGGGTTAAGGGGAGTGGGGGGGGGAAATGGGTGCTAAAAGCAAGAAATCCTGGTCAAGGAGTAGCAATATGCAAACGGGGAGCCAAGCACACCAAACGATTGTGAATTTTCCAATGTAGCAAAAAAGGTAATTTAATGACTAAAAAGAGTCAGACTTACATCCAGCATTTCGGTGCACATGAAACTCTCTCTTTTTAGTCATTAAATTACCTTTCTTGCTACATTGTGAATTTTCCCATTGTTTGGTGTGCTTGGCTCACTTTTGCACTTGCCCATATTTTCTTCCCATGACTTCCTGGGTAACCTACTACTTTTAGGGCTTTTGCAGGTAATATGTAGGTTTTCTGAGGTGTGTGTTTATTTTTTAATGAACTAATCATGGTTACTGTTTGAAGCATTGACACGTTTAGTTTATATTAAAGCTAAAATGTAATCAGTTCAGTCTTGGAGAGTATTGCCTTTTTTTGAAGGGACGCCCTCATTTCAGGACGCGTTTTACCATCCTGTATTGCTAAATTTTGTTTTTGTTTTTTGTCAATTTGTGCGTTTTTAATTGGGGGAAGTGGGCAGGGTCCCCCTAAAATTGTAAGACTTTAAATCAAACACGATGGTGATAACATAACTGGGGTGTAGTAAGCATGTCTGTATCCTCCACACCACACAACTTCCCTTTATTAGTCAAGTAATGGTCTGGGGATAAGGGAAATTTGCTTATGCCACGTGTAGGAGACAAGTTATCAATTGCATACATATTTCCAGGCTCCGCCAGTATCTTGGCAACCCAGGAGGAAATACAATGCATATAACTTCTTTTTTTTTTCCCCTCCCCCTCACCTCTAAGGAATGTGTAACGAGACGTTAATCCTGACGTACTCTTTCCTGGCATTAACCCAGCCTGTGCTGAAAAATCTGTCATTCAGCAGGCATGGGCTTTAAGTGGTCTGTGTTAAAATGTAGTAGAGATGAGATCTCATTTGCATGTCATTACCCAGAATTCCTTGCTGCAGTGGAAGCACTGTTTGCTAAGTGATAATGGGGAAAGACTGGGTGGCAGACGTGTCTGAGACGTGCAAATGCACCACTATTGGTATTTTTATTTGCTGTACTCCTGGTCCTGGCTAATTATCAACATTTTGTTTTATTTTGCCTGGCTTTAACATTTACTTACAGAACCTAGACTTGAGCTATGTTAACCCTTTGCTGCCATAGGGGCTGGCAACAAAAGTGAAGTCACACATTGATAAAGCGCAGTTCGTGCAAAATGCGTAGGTGTTCTTACTTTTGTCACAATTGCCCATGTGGGCTTAATTCAAATAAATTGCATTTTATAGGAGTTACCCTTGCTTGATGCATTGGCTGTGCTTCAATTTCTTCCTGTGCCGCTTCTGGATCATCTCCACTGCGGATTGCACGCCTCACGGAATAGTCCGGACTGGAAAGGGGTCTTATGGGCTGTAGCCTTTATTGTTACCTCCCCTTACATAGTTCCCCTATACACTGGCTGACGGGTGTTTTTATATTTATATTGTGCCACAGACTGTGGTGGGTACCAGTAGGCGACTTATCCTTAGTGTTACTACTCTCATTTGAACTGGAGACAATACCCACAGAAGTCATTCTGGACACTATAGAGTTAATAACAAATTGAAAAAGGACTTTTCTGTAGCCTATACTGTGACTGAGCATCATTCACTTGGGACTGGATTCCTTTGCAAACAAACAGATGAACATAAGTAGCTGGTTCTTTTTCTGTCAAGAACCGATATGTATTAATTTCACAAGTAAAATGGTTACTTTTAATGTTTTTTATTTATTTCAATTTATTTTTTCTAATCTTCATTAAATTGGTCATTTAAAGCAGTAGTCTGTGCTGATTCAAAAGATCACTTCTTGCCCTTTCCAACACTGGTTTTGTGTTTTAAAATCTCGTGCTTCGTTCAGGCGATGGAAGCGTTGGGAAATATTAAGTGTCCAGACTGGGAAGTTAAAATGAAGCTCTCTCCAGAGCCCGTGCAGTCTAAGGGTTACCATGGTAACCCCAGAGGCTAGAGATTCAGAAAACCATGATTTTTAACACTTCAAATATTACAAAGAGCGGGGCAAAATACTAAAAGCAGCAGTCCCCCTCCCCCCCACCCACCCCCCCTACCCCCCCCCCCTCCAGAAGCCTATTTGAGTTTAACATCCACCCCAGGTGTTTACAAACTATTGTGCTGGCTTATGCGGTACAGCGCTGTTCAGTTTGAAGTTGGGTGCTTCTCCGTTCGGCCTTGGAATATAACGTCTTTCTGGCTCCTAAGCAGAGACTTTGCCAAGTCCTGTCAGCCCCAGATTCTATTGCTCTTGACTCCATGACACGTAGGCACTTGCATGGCTAAAGCTGTGCTTGGGCGGGTCATGCACCGTTATGTTTAGACGTGTGTTTTGTTTTGTTTTTTTTTTTTCACCCTTCTTTCTGCTTCATGGATCTTTCTTATCTACGTACTTCATATGCCTTCAGTTTTTTTTTCCTGGCTGAATTCCCAGACTGCTCTCCAAAGAAAACTTCACTTCCATCAGCACATACTGGGCACGGTTTCAATATGTACATAAAAGCGTTGTTAGCAGTGTGTTTTTTTTATTTTTTTTTATTTTTTTTAATTGCCCTTTAACCTTTTTCAGTCATTTCACTTTTTCCTGTTTTTTTTATATAAACATCTGTTGCTCTCTGTCCCTTGAGGAGAATCTTCTTAAACCAGACGTCCTGCATACAGCCCCAAAATTCATTCTTTATACCAATATAATTCGCCTTGCAGTCATCATAGAACATTATTTATAAGGCTAAGTGCAAGCATTTGGCCTGTTGAGGATCAGCATTTTTCACTGGTATCCAGTACACTGTGCAATTATCAGTCAAATTGTCCTAATCATTTGTTTTTATGGCCAATGAGGCCTTTGGCAATACATGAGTTGCAGTGGATGCTCCCACATGGAAAATAAGGATGGGTCAATCTATAAAGACGAGTTTGTATACCAGACCTAAGGCACCTACACGTCTTCATGCATTACAGAATTTCCAATACACACAGGATTTGAATTGAGCAGAACTTTGCTATTTTCAGCTCCAGTAGCCCTGGTTCCTGACAGATGTACTCTGGGTGCTTCATCCTGGGGAACCCACATGGCCGGCAAATGTCATGAGACCTGTGGATCAATCGGAACCATAAACGCGATTGTAGCGGCTTCCTATTGGTGGACAGCGGCAGCCATGTTGGATTCTCCAGGAAGTTAAACGACATGGAATACTTCTCTGGAACCAGGGGAATTCCCGGAGCTAAAAATACTGTCCTGCTCTGCAGGTTCTCTGGTTCCAATTATGTAAAGAAAAAGTTTTCGGATTTTTCCAGGACTGCGGCTTTAAGCAGGATTGCACATTTCTATCAAATCTACTTAATATTTTTTGAATAGAGCATACCATCCCTCCTACAAACATGTTAATTTCTGCTGGGATCAAAGTGAAAATATGACTCGTAGACTTCGGTTCAAATCCTTTTTGGGGGTATATTTAATATAGCCATTAAAATGCTCATTGCAGAATGCCTGAGTATTTCTGATGGGAGCAAAGGGGCCATATTTACTGTGGAGCTACTACATAAAACGCCTTCAGGCATTTTCCAGTCACTGGGCCATAATGTCTTTAGGTGCCAGGTTCCTTGTGGTAGCACCACTTGGTACATATGGACCATGGTGGTTTTTGGTGTTCAGAGGTGTGTGGTGTGTTTTTTTTTTTTTTTTTTTTTTTATGATTATTATTTTTTAAGACGTAGAAAAAAAAATGGGTTACAAAATGAACAATATTCTACTGTTCCACAGGTTTATTGGAAGCACAACTGTATCACTCAAGGAACTTGCAGGAGGCCAGAGCCGATCACTTCCATTTAAAGGCTTGGCCTTGATGAATGAAAAAGGACAGCCCGTTGGTGTAAGTATACAACAAAATCTCGATCCAAGGTGGGAAGGGAGCGATGATTTTGGGAACACACCAGAATAAAAAAACATAAAAAAATTCACATTGTGGGTGTTTTAGCACCGATTCAACTCACTTTGGTTCACTAGTATACAACAAAAGAAGGGTGTGTTAATCATTGGCGTAAGTAACGTTCTCAGGTTTTATAAGCCTACTTCTGTGTGCTGCATAGTGCTTTAGGTCTGAAATCTTTACTCATGACAAATTGGGGCCTAATCACTACATTCAGATATTGCCAAAGGAAAATGGCAATGAAATGTAATTTTAGTCGTGACATTTTAGCCAGATTCATTACGAATTATCCATGCATAACAATCTCCCGGGTAGGCATCCCATTTGCATGCACACTTCGGCTGCTTTGATACCTCGTGTAACAGGTTAATGGGTTGAGACAAGAATTCGCTTCCTAGCTGAGGGAGGTGAGATGTGTGGCTCTGACGTTCCAGGCGACTTGTAGTCTCCCAGCTTAATGAAGTGCCAAAAAATATACAAACATGTTTTTAATTCTCTTTGTACACAGGCCACCATAGATTTGGTGATGTCTTATGAACCACCAGTTTCAACAGTTAGCAACCCTAATGATCCAGGAGGAACCAATGTGCAAGGAGATGGAGGTGAGAGACCGTCTTTGGCATATGATCATTGTTGTATGCAAGTGTGTAAACATAATGAGTTTTATAATAAACAATATAATTCCCAGCACACAAAAAAAGGAAACATAACAGAACCTGCAATGAATTTGCAATAGATATTTAATGTGAGTATATTATTATATACTCTCTCATTAAATACTGTATCTATTGTATATTCAAAGGTACACAGAATGTAAGATGCGGGAGTAAACTGAACTGAAAGTGCTAAATGGCACCTATGGGAAAAGGGTATATAATGGATGTAGATGAGGGAGGGAAAGGTGGGGGTGGGGGGTGAAAACAAGTGGAGGATAAAAAGAAAGGTACCAAGAGAGCAACGTTTCGGGGATAAACCCCTTCTTCTGGCCCGTTCCCCATGGTCTAAAAGACCATAGGTACTTCCCTCTCCCTAAATCCTAGCCTCCAAACAAATGACCTCAGAAATGCTATGTTGGATAACCCCGTCACAGGGCCCAATTCACGAATACACGCACTGATATAGATAACCGTTTACTGCATGCACATGAAAAGGAATAACAATGTAACACCCACACCAAATAGGCCACGCACGGCCGTAACCCCACAGTGCCCTCCAACACAGTGTCCACACCTGGATGGGATATCGTCCCCCCCCCCCCAAAGTACGGAGGTGCCCCTGGGCACGCACCCACACTGGTGTCCACAAGAGTCAATCCACCCAATGTGTGCGACTGAACTGCCCACAACTAAAGTGTGATTTTGTTGGTGCACTTGGAGATGCTTGCCGGGTGCTCCAGCACCCGGTAGCCCCGACTGAAGACTGCACTCTGTCTGGACCCATGTCGTCGTCATCCGCAATGAGTCCACCTCCACGTGGGGTGGTATCCAGCAAAAGGGTATCACCTTAACAGTCTCTGTATTCGTTGCTGGTCTGGTCCCAGACCACAGGCCGCATCTGCTGCTTGTCGTTCTTTGCGGTGTCCATGACACTTGAAATGCTAAATGGGGCAGTGTCCATGTCTAATGGCCTGTCCCTGTAGCAGCCACAAACTTAATAGGGGAGTTGGGGCCTTTTGGGGTCTCTGACCTAGTGTACTGGCCACAGACACCCTGCACACACTCTACCCTCTCCTTGTCCCAGCTCTGACTGGTGTGGTCTCCTCAGCGCGCCAAATGTATCCACTAAGTTGCAGGGTAATCTGGCTGTGCGTTTGCCTGC
Source organism: Ascaphus truei (assembly GCF_040206685.1). Lineage (NCBI taxonomy): Eukaryota > Metazoa > Chordata > Amphibia > Anura > Ascaphidae > Ascaphus > Ascaphus truei. Next base: position 78,279,615 of record NC_134490.1, on the reverse strand, counting down.
TGCAGCCCATGTGTCTAGCAGCCCCAGGGGCTGCTGGGGATTGTAGTTCCCCTGCGGAGTACTCACTGTTAGGGCCGCCGCTGTGTGACTCTCTGGGCATGCGCAAGGTGCATCAAGATGGCCACCGCAACCTCCGGCCGTACTGCGCATGAGCAAACTGTACTGCGCGTGCATAATCAACATGGCTGCTTCCTGCATGGGGCGCCTCCCTCGACTCAGTCACCTCCAACAGCCCGCAACTACCCACCGCAGCTGTTGGAGGTAGAGGGCCATAAGGGGGACCTGGCCACACTTAGTTTTTAGCTTCCACTCTGCTGAATTGTGACAGCTGGCTACTGAATTTCCATGATGCATTGTATACGAATGAGGGGCAGGCTCCTAGGACTTTATAAACTGCAGAAGTGCCAGTAGCAGGTTTGTGACTGTATGCGACATGTTGGGTGGTGATTAAAAGACCAGCAAAGAAAGGAAATTTACACTGTACTCTTCCGACTGATAAGAAGTCGTTTGGTGGTAAAATGCAGGGTACATTTTACTTAACATAACTTAACGATTTAACTTTTCCGGAGGCTACAATATATCAATCATGTAACAACCACACCCTTTCCTGCTATTGTGCAGTCTTTATAGGTTGATGTGAATATTTTAGCAATGACTAACCGTCAAACCTAATGGGGAAGTTGTGCCTTTTTTCTGTACACTTTTTTTAGGGGGTTTCAAAGAGAGCAGAAAAAAATATGATCAAATAAATTGTCAAATATATATTTGTACTTTTCATCTCCTAGTTATGAAATGTTTTGCACTGAGGGAGTTAAAACAGCTGCATGTTTTCCTCAGTGGACATGCATACCGATTTTTCTTTGTGCAGGCCTTGTTCTTTCCAGTAAATCTCTACGTTTCTCTGTTTGGATTTTCAGTAAGAAAAATGTGCTGTCAGTAGCTGTTATGGGTGTAGTTACCTGCCTAATCTTGCTGTTTTTGGTGGTTTCACATGACACTCCCTTTTGCATTGCCAGCTATGAGACACCTTTTAGATGTATTTATAAAATGTTTTACCAGGAAGTAATACATTGAGAGTTGCCTCTCGTTTTCAAGTATGTCCTGGGCATAGAGTTATGATGACAAATACACGTTGTCCTCGTTATCCAATGTTTCACTTTACAACGAATGAATATCCAACTCATTACAATGCAACCCTATCGGCCATTTTTCGACACTAGAATGCGTTATCCAGCGCTCACCGCCACTGATTAACATGGGACTCACTTTACAGCGGTTTCACTATTCAACGCTACTCCCAGAACGGATTCCGTTGGATAACCGAGGACTGTCTGTAGTTACAGAAGTACCTAGAGTATACATTATATACAAGACATTGCATGCACAGTAAGAGATAATCTATGTTTTTATAGGGGTATGTAGCAGTTACAGACCAGATTAAAATGTGAGATCACTTTAGATATGAAAGAATTTAGACTGGTGGCGGCTGTGACAGTCTCCGGTAGATTGTTCCAGTTTTGGGGTGCACGGTAAGAGGAGGAGGAGCGGCCGGATACTTTGCTGAACCTTGGGACCCTGAACTGTATTTTGGAGTCTGATCTCAGGTGATAAGATGTCAGTACAGTTGGGATAGGTCCTATTTGTAACGTGGAACCACTGGTAAATATACGCTGATAGTCATTTCACCCCCCCCCCTTGCTATGAATGATACTTTGATTTAAGTTGATAGAAGATAGAAGAACCAACATTAGCATTGAATGAGATCATGCAGAAATAAATATAGGATTCTGAAAAAATAAATTGGCTCTTTTTGAGCCAAATATAGTGTAAGTATATAGAGTTTACACTGCCTGGCGGTAACTACTCTGACCGCCTGCCCCCCGGAGCCACCCAGGCGCTTGTCCCGGCACTTCTTGTTTGCAGAGAGGTAATACCGGACACATACATGTCTGGTATTGCCTCTTTTTATACCGGACAGGGGTACACAATACTAGGCTGTCCAGTTCAAAACCGGACACCTGGCAACCCTAGCGCCGGCTCGCTGTTGTGAGGTCACACCGGAGGCAACCAGAAGCTCCACATATTGACCAAATTAAAAAGAACATTTGGTACTTAATGACAATGGAGTGCAAATTAGGCATATAATTAGGCCCCTAGTGTGGAACTGTAATTCACCGGCACAGAAACGCAATACTCCCAATCTAGTATTCCGCAAGTTGTATACACCTGTTCCTAATACCTAGAGCTGGGAGAAAATTATTATTTTTTTGATTTTTATTTTTGGCGAATTTGGATCCGCAGTGGATTGGTCGGTTCCTTTTGGTCCCTGGATTTCAGCGGATCAATGTCAAAAAGGGCAATTAGCATTTTACGGATTTTTTTATTACTAATCTGCAGATCCTGCGCCAGGTTTCAATAGGTTTCTCTCCCCCCCTCCCGTTACCAAGATACATACTGGTGAAGTTTCTGGTATAACGTCATGGTCTTTAAATGGATAAGTCACAACTGGTGTGCAGCTTTCTTTTGACCTGAGATTTTGCCGCCATGTTGTTTCCTCGAGGGAAATGTAAGCCGTTTATTTTCTCCAGTGGGTACCCAGAGCAAAAAAATGGTAGTTTTGATTTGGGAGGACCCACGATTCCCACCCGGTGATAAAATAATGTGGGCTTCAGAAACAAGTAGTAGGAACTGCTCCTGTAATAAAACAGCAAGAATTATGTAATGGCAGTAAAAGTTTTAATTTTTTTTGGTTTTTTTAGAGGTTAATACTTGAATGACCAGTGTCATGGCTAAAAATGGAGGAGTGGGAGCACATGCTTAAACAATTTCCTCTATGCGCCTTAACCATTCCCAGGGTTGTTTTTGTATGAGCCATCCTGTATACACCGCCTTCTGTTCAGTGCTATATACAGTGATATCCTTTTTATGAGGCAGTAGTATAGGGTGTGTATCTAAGGAAACCTGCATAATCCACTTGGTAAGCAGCTTGTTCCCCAACCACAAGCTATATTTACAGAACGATTTTACTTCCTTTAGCAGGGAAACCAAAGATAAACAAAGGGCCACAAGTATACCTTTCACATGCCTCAAAGAAGTGGCACCGCATTACCATGTGTTGCTGGTTCCTCTGGAGTGATGGGGTTAATTTTCACTGCAGGTGACCATAGTCATCACTTATCGGTGATTCCCAAACCTCTCACCCGGAACCTCCAGCCGCACCATGTTTTGAAAATAACCAATGCACCTGCACACAGGTAAAAGTGCCTAAATTTGATATAAATAGAACGATGGGTGGTTGCCATAAAAACCTGGTGTGCCCGGAGGGTTTTTTGGGCTGCGGCCATGGTGATCATGACGGTGCGCAGGAGGGCTGCGCGGCGCGATCACATAGATGTGCCTCCTATGAGGCTGTCTATAGAGGGCACGGGAGCAGAGGCGCCGGTGCTCGCAATGCAGGAGGGAACAGAAAAATCTGTTTTTTCATGCGCGGCAGCCGGGTCACGCGAGCGGTTCCCCCAATGAGGGCGAACCAGCTCCATGATGTCACAGCCACGCCTCTCCGTCTCCTCTGCATGCAGGACTCAGATCTCTCCTGCTGCAGGCGGCGGGGAGAAGCAGAATGAATGCTTGCGCCCTCTCCAGCGTTCACCATGGCCGCAGCCGAAGGAGAGTTGGGAACCACGGACGTAGGCCACCTCGCCACTGCTCGCGGCTGCAAACGTTACACTGCGTGGCGCAAACAAGATACAGCCCTCTATGGGGCTGGCCCCAGTCGCCTGCACGATGCGCAGCCACCTTTGCCAAAAGGCAAAAATGTTGTCTTTTGGCGCGGCGGCTCAGCCAATGAGGGTGAACCAACCGCATGACGACATGGCCCCCGCCAACCCTCCCCATCATGAGGGATCTGAAGCCCTTGATCTCTCGGATGGAGGGAGAGAGCGCCGTGGGGCGCTCCGTCGCACGTGCGCACAGTGGGGCCGTAGCCTTGGTGTATGTATCAGGAACGGCAAACTCCCACTTCTATTCATAACGTTACCTGTAATTCTCTAGATATGATGCATTCTATAATCCTCTGTGTGGGGAGAAGGGATGTTGTTTGAACACCAGCCATATATGTTGGCGCTATGAATTTATCATTGTCCAGTCCCCTTGAAGCCATCAAGTTTCTTAGAGTAATTTAACAAAACTAGATGCACAATCGACCTGCTGTGTAATACCTTATTTATAGCGCTTCATGGATAAGCTGCAAGAACACACAGGTTTCATAGATTTTGGTTTGACTTTAATTTTTTTTTTTTTGTAATTTTCTGGACATACAATTGTCTTAGTTGCTATGGCCATTAATATTACAGACCTGTACGTTCTTACGGATTTTTCTGAGCGTGTCACTCGTGGAGTTGGTGTCAGTCCTGTTTAGAATTAGAAGTATTAGAAGTAGTGCGGCTTTCAGTGGCGTCTCAGTGATGGATGGCAGGACCATTCTCTTAGAATTACACTTTCAGACACCAACTTCCAAATTAAAAAGATTTGGGTTTTCTGGTTCTAATGTAGCTTTTTAATGGAAAAATTTTAATTTCTATCCATGTGCGAGGTCCCCAATTGGAACTATTGCAGTTTGAATAGCTCCCTATGGAACAGCTGATGTTAAAATCAATTAAATTGACTGACTCAATCAGTGAGTGTCTCACGTGAGTTTTCAAACAGCAATCCCCCGTACCAATTTTTTTTACCATCACCTTAACCAAGGGGTACCCTGAAATTGACCCATAAAAAAAAACAACCTCCAGAGACCCCTTGATTCCTGACTGGTCTGAGATACCAATATAATAAATATGACCACACGGTCTCTTGCCAATAAGGAGTTGCAGAGTCCACTCCTGATAATGTATGGCTTTATTGACCACTTTCTATTGGCTTCATGAGATTAGGAGGATTCCAGTGGTTATTTTGTGCCAACCAGCAAAGTATTCTTATTCTTTCTAAGGAAGTGGGTGATTGTGCCAAGATCAGCCAAAAACGCCAATTGACTTTAGGGTTCCTTAGCCTTTCAGTCCCAGTTCACTTTGACCCTGGTCAAGTCTTACCACCTTAATAATCAATGTAGAAATAATATGGCAATGTTTTCGGCTGCCTGCGTGTGCTACAAATTCTAAATTGCTAATATTACAGCTCTTATTAATAATAAATGACTGCAATTTTTAGGAGGAGAAGAAGAGGGAGAGGGGGATGTTACGGATTCTGGTATCAGTCCCTATGTCCCCGGAGCTCCTGGCCAGGTTGACAATCAGATTGCTCGACGTCTTGTTAAAGGAAAGAAAGCAAGAAGGATCCTCTCAAATAAACCGCAAGACTTCCAGGTATGAGTGTGTGTGTGATCAACCGCAAGACTTCCAGGTATGAGTGTGTGTGTGATCAACCGCAAGACTTCCAGGTATGAGTGTGTGTGTGATCAACCGCAAGACTTCCAGGTAAGAGTGTGTGTGATCAACCGCAAGACTTCCAGGTATGAGTGTGTGTGATCAACCGCAAGACTTCCAGGTATGAGTGTGTGTGTGATCAACCGCAAGACTTCCAGGTATGAGTGTGTGTGTGATCAACCGCAAGACTTCCAGGTATGAGTGTGTGTGTGATCAACCGCAAGACTTCCAGGTATGAGTGTGTGTGTGATCAACCGCAAGACTTCCAGGTATGAGTGTGTGTGTGATCAACCGCAAGACTTCCAGGTATGAGTGTGTGTGTGATCAACCGCAAGACTTCCAGGTATGAGTGTGTGTGTGATCAACCGCAAGACTTCCAGGTATGAGTGTGTGTGTGATCAACCGCAAGACTTCCAGGTATGAGTGTGTGTGTGATCAACCGCAAGACTTCCAGGTATGAGTGTGTGTGTGATCAACCGCAAGACTTCCAGGTATGAGTGTGTGTGTGATCAACCGCAAGACTTCCAGGTATGAGTGTGTGTGTGATCAACCGCAAGACTTCCAGGTATGAGTGTGTGATCAACCGCAAGACTTCCAGGTATGAGTGTGTGTGATCAACCGCAAGACTTCCAGGTATGAGTGTGTGTGATCAACCGCAAGACTTCCAGGTATGAGTGTGTGTGATCAACCGCAAGACTTCCAGGTATGAGTGTGTGTGATCAACCGCAAGACTTCCAGGTATGAGTGTGTGTGATCAACCGCAAGACTTCCAGGTATGAGTGTGTGTGATCAACCGCAAGACTTCCAGGTATGAGTGTGTGTGTGATCAACCGCAAGACTTCCAGGTATGAGTGTGTGTGTGATCAACCGCAAGACTTCCAGGTATGAGTGTGTGTGTGATCAACCGCAAGACTTCCAGGTATGAGTGTGTGTGTGATCAACTGCAAGACTTCCAGGTATGAGTGTGTGTGATCAACCGCAAGACTTCCAGGTATGAGTGTGTGTGATCAACCGCAAGACTTCCAGGTATGAGTGTGTGTGATCAACCGCAAGACTTCCAGGTATGAGTGTGTGTGATCAACCGCAAGACTTCCAGGTATGAGTGTGTGTGATCAAAGACAAAAAAACAACAGCGCAAAATGCAAATGGTGAAGTATGTCAAATATAATTGAATAAAAAGGGTAAGTATTCTGCGAACATAAAAACAATAGAACAAGCACAGTGTATGTGATCAGCACAAAGGGTTAGCAAACGGCAAAACTGGAACATGGAACCGGAACGGATCCCTCTGTTGAGAGGTCCTGGGTAGTATCTGGACGTCGTCTCGGCTCCTTGAGACTGGAGGCAGGTTGCACAATTAGTCCATCTCAGGGTGTCCGTCCCATTAGATGGAAACGCAGTTCTCAGGTGGAGAGTGAGTATATCTCTCTTAGATGCGGCGATCACACCACGTGTATAATAAAATTATAAAGTCTTATTGCCGGCCTTCTTCTTTCAGAGCTTCAGGATTTTTAAATTTCTTTATTAAGACCTTCTATAATCATTGCCTTGCATTACATTTTTTTTGTTCAGGGCGTTTACATCTGGATGACAAGCTGAGCTATGGTGTTTATTTAAAATTGCATATAGAATAAAAAGTGCTGCCCTTTTACAAAGATACACGCCATAAAATCCCCAATATAAATGTGGGTAATGGCAGTACTAAAGAAAATGGCTGGGTTCCCACTATATCTAATCGCCAAATGAAACAACCCTGGGGGGGACCCTTGGTGTGCGGGTCGAAACTCTGGCTATACTGTGCGAGTAATATATTGTTTTGATTACTTTAATTTTTAGTGTTTCTGCAAATGTGCTTGTATTTGGTCGTGTGTGTGTGTGTGTGTGTGTGTGTGTGTGTGTGTGTATATTTGTATATCTATAGCTGCCAGTGGCTTCTCCAAAAATACTGGACTCAATGGTGAAAGGTGCGGCAGGTCACTGTCCAGGGAGGAAAATACCGGACATATACTTGTCCAGTATTACAGTAGCTCTCAGTTTTTACTGGACTGAGTATCCAAATACAGGACAGTCCAGTTCAATACCGAACACCTGGCAACCCTATCTGTATTTACTCTATGTACATATATGAACTACTTCTGTTCTCCTCTAATTTGATTTGACTTAAATGAAACTATTCTCACAAATATTATACCCCATTATTCTAATGAACAAAACAGCATCACAAAAACATTTCTGTCTTTAACACCATCACTACCATAGAGACGCCTGCTATGGAACTGTAGTTTTCTTGGTTATTGAACTTTACTAATGTCACTGAACCTCTTCTCCCCACAGATTCGCATTCGGGTTATTGAAGGGCGTCAACTGTCCGGGAATAATATCAAACCTGTTGTCAAAGTGAGCGTGGGAGGCCAGACACACAGAACCAGGATTAAGAGGGGAAACAACCCCTATTTTGACGAGGTAGGTGCTTCTCACAAATTGGCTTAAATTACTTTCAAATAAAGCAAAAAAAAATATTGTAGAACAGAAGTGACCCAAGTAAAGCACTCAGACTCGCACTCTGACGATTGATGTAGTAGTTAAAATGTAATCTTTATTATACAACAACTAAAATATAGGATCCTGACCCCACATGGTAATCGGTCATTAGATCCAGTATACCTTCAGCTCGTCATTTTCATATCCATTATTTTAGTTGTATAACAAAGATTACATTTTAACTACTACATCAATCAGTGTGAGCCTGAGTGCTTTACTTGGGTCACTTCTCTTCTACAATTACTTACATTATTACCAAAGTGCACCGCTCACAGCAATTACTTTGGCAGTAGCAGGGGCTCTCTTATTGTTCTCCCCAAAAAAATATTGATCACCCCCCTTCTTTATTTTTTTTTAAATGTATTATTTATTTTTTAAATTAACAAAGTTCATTCTTTTTTAAACCCCTTTGTTGATGGATTGGCCATGGCCAGCATGTGGTTTTTGGTGCCCAATCGATGCATAATGACAGCAGTCAATGCCATTTAACAACGTTTATTTTGCTTATACCGTATGGGTGCTCCCCCCCCCCCCCCCCCAGGTTAACTTTCCACCTAATAAAAATGCAGCACTCTTCCCGAATTCTTCTTGTTAAGATGAGGTGTAGTCTAGTGTGTATGTGGCACTACATGGGACATCATACAGTATTAACTTCTATTTACAATAATTGCCAAGTCTAGTTACCAGCGCTAGAACACTGTGTAATGTTGTTGTTATTTTTTCTTCCTTCATTGAACAGATCTTATTTTACAATGTCAACATGACCCCTTTAGAACTGTTTGACGAGTCAGTCAGCATTCGGGTAAGTATAATAAAAAAAAGGTTAAATGGATACAGAGCTTAACCTTTTTGGGTGCCGGAAATAGCCGCAAACACATGACCCCAATTAGTCCCCTAAGATCATAAACAGGTGGAAACCCTCGTCTTCCCTTCCAATCGCGATCGAAGCTCAACAAGAGCTGAAGTTGCTATCCCCCCTAAAAGCGTGTATTGCCAACAAGGTACCACCTAATATGATGTTGCCCCAGGGGACACGATCCAAAGTGAGTAACATCCCTTCTGATTTTCTTCCTCTTTAGCTATTCAATTCTGGTTCAATACGATCGGACAGCGTAATTGGAGAATTTAAGGTATGTACTGTGTGTGTATGTAATTATTATTGGGGTTGAATGAATGTTCCAGTTTGGTGTTGAGTAGAACTGTTCCACTGAAGTGTTCACCATGCATTCCGTTGTGTGGTAATGTAATCTATCATTATTCAGCGTTTAATGTAGGTTTTAATCCCATTTAGGGGACCAATATAATTTTCTTCATAGCTTAAACGACGGTGAATCCCAGGGTTATTATCTACTAAGAACCACAGGGTTATTATTAGAATTTTTTTTTTTTTTATATATAGAACTATCACTATGTACAACTAATCTATTTTTCCAACCCCAATGGAACTTTGAACAACACCTGTGTGTTTTTTTTTTTTTTTTTTTTTTTAATTAATGGTTAATAAACCCTAAGGAAATATTTGGGAAAATAACTTATGCTGGATATATGCCCAAGAAAGCCCGTCCGGGTACTGTATGTAAAACTATGGACCAAAGACTTCTATTACTTGCCCAATCTTCATAGATTCTGTCAGGCACATCATTGGCATTTTTTGCTTTGGATCATGTTCTCCACGTTGGCGAACCTACACACCGTTTCTCACTCCGGTATTGGAAGTATGAACCTACTGTCTCAAAAATGACACTTCTGAATTCTTAATAAATTTGCATTTCTAATTTTCAGATTGATGTCGGATTTATTTATGATGAACCAGGTAAGGACTGTTTTTCACTTATTTTTTTTTCTCCAACTTATCTTTACGCATAAAAAAAAATGTCAAGACCACTCGGAACTGAATTAGGAACCAGCGGGGAGCTGAATTTGTACATCTTTTAATTTATTTGGTTAATGTGCCATCTTTCAAATCCCCTTTTTGGTTTGCTCTTAACATACTGTAGATCCAATGGCCAACCTGGGACCTACTCAATTTAACTTCTGGAGAATAAGAAATTACCTTCTGCAACGATGCCCTAGTATCTTCTGTCATTTGCCTTTTTCAGGTCACGCAGTCATGCGAAAATGGGTTCTTCTCAATGATCCCGAAGACACAAGTTCTGGTGGAAAGGGGTATTTGAAAGTCAGCATGTTTGTTGTTGGGACAGGAGATGAGCCCCCTGTGAGTATAAAATATGAAGTATAAAGACTTGTGTAATATACCATTTACAGGGTTTATCTCGTAACAAAGCATCCTACAATTAAAGTAGACACATTTTATGTTGATGTGGTTTCAACAAGGTAGAGAAGAATATTTTGTCGAAGTGCTAGATTAAGAGATAATGCTCTTGGTGTTGGAGGGTGGCGGCTGAAGGGGCTGGTGTGGTGAATTACAGGTGGAATAACACTCCAACAGATGCATGAAAGGCTAATACAGCAAGGAAATAAAAACAATGCTTGGGATAAACACATGGCTATCCTAAATAGGAAATAAAGCTAAGGCTGTGATTATACATGAATCGCCTGGCTGCTGAAAAACAAAGCGCATAAATCCAATGTACCCAAACATACATATGGCGACGGCTGTGCAGCGCCGAACTGCAGGGCGGCAGACTGGAGAGGAGACAGAAGAATTTGTTCTTGGCAGGCGGCGACCGCGTCACGTGAGCGGTTCAGCCAATGTGGGCAAACCGCTCAAAGCCATGCCTCCCTGTCTCCTCCGACTGCCTCCTGCCTGCAGTCAACTTGCCGGATCGCAGCGGTGCCGCCCAGCAGCTCCTGTATAATCGCAGCCCAAGGATCAATAGAATCTGAAGTTTTACAGCAGGTGGGAAAATTGACACTGAGTGGGCCAAGTCGTTCTAATCCATTGTCTAACCCTAGGTTTCTATGTATGTTGCTTATCCATATCTTTTACGTTTAAGGTAAAACTGAAAGGTACCTCAAGTACATGAAACGGCACGTACCCGTTACACGCTGGATACAAAATTAGATCTAGACCTGATGCCAACAAACAAATATTCTATACCATATAATTGGTGTTTTTTTTTGGGGGGGGGGGCTCCAAGATCTACAGTAGGTCCAAATAGGGACTCTTGTATTAAGTTGGGTCTTCATACATGAACATTTCTATGTTATGGCCTCTGAATAATATGCAATGGCAGGCCCGGCTTGCAAAATCACAAGGCGCACTGCAGTGTGTGTGTCCTCTTTCCTTCCCCGGAACCCTACCAGTGGGGCGGTGGCTGCGCAGGATTAAGCCCGTGGGATCCTGACATGGAAGTTGGGCCCCACCGGAAATCGGGCCTGGCTTCTGTGATCGCCACTTGGGTGGGCTCCCTCCATCACCGCACCCGCTCCACGGTTGGTGTCCCGGGGTTGAGTGTGGGGCCTCGGTAAACGCTAGGCTCAGTGTGGTCATAACGATGGCACCACCATCGATCAACAACCCTGTGCAACAGCATACTATAAATCCCATGTAGTACTGTAATTAAGACCCAACCCAACATAGTCCTTAGTGACTGATATAAACCCTTTATCATTACCAATAAGGTGCTCAGGCACCTATATCAGTGAAGGGAAGAATTCTGATCTCTCCTTTTGACCTATTGATTGTAATAGATAAGTGCATTAAATGTATTTTTTTTTTTTTTTGTAGGTTGAAAAGAGAGAGCGAGAGAGTGAAGCAGATGATGTTGAAAGCAATCTGTTACTGCCAGCAGGAATTGCACTTCGATGGGTCACTTTCTTGCTTAAAATCTACAGAGCTGAAGATATTCCTCAGAGTAAGTTGCTGTTAATGCTACTTTTCAATGCTGCTTCTTCAAGAGGCAAACCGAACAGCTTAAAGATGCAGACGGAGCATTTAAAAAAAAAAAAAAACAACAAAAAAAATCCAGCTGGAATTACATTTTTAATGAATTCTAATGTAACAAACATTTTTGTTTCTATAGCAACCCTTTACAAAGTCACATCCCCTTCCTCTTCTGAAACAGACTCTGGCACACCCCTTTCTTGAGCCCTGCCCTCTCTCTAGCAGTGCACCAATTGTATCTAGTGCCTGCCAGGTGACATGATCTTCCCCACAGAACTTTGCATCTTTGGTCCTCTTCTGCGGCATGGACAGCCATTTAGTGAACCCCCGAGCCGAATCTTTGCGATCGATCTGCAACTTGGCTAATTATGTATCATTTTTTTTTAAAAGGCAGCATGGATTGCTGCTTTAAAATAAATTAAAAAAAAAACATTATAAAATATGCAGCATTTGATTGCCTTTTATTGAAAAACATTTACCTAAGCTGCCGATTGATTTGGTTCACCCATGATCGATCAGCAAAATCCTGCTTCACTAAATAGCTAGGAAAGAGAAAAAAATGGTGCGCTGACAAAATGGACCCTGAAAATAGTTAAATCGAAATAAGGGAAGATTGAATGGCCCTATGTAAAAAATATGGACAATTTGAGCAATTTTAGAAAGCTAAAATAGAATATACACAAATAGTAAAAAAAATATATATAAGAATAAATTCAACGACAGAATGAACATTTAACACATGAATGTGTGTGACATGAACCAAAGGGAGTTACTAAGTGGGAGATAAGCAGACTGGTATTAATGAAAGAATTGGTAAAATAGGTCAGTAATAAAAAGATTTGTTGAGGTTGGTGTCCTTGTAGTTGGCCAAAAATAAAATGCTGCCTTAGAAATACTAAGGATAACCAATCCTTAGAGTGGAAATTGCATCAAAAGAAAAAAGGAAAAAAGGCGCAATTGTTGGCAAAAAGTGGTTTGTTTATAGTTAGAATGGAAGATATAGAAGCACACAATGCAAATATACAAAAAGATAAAAGATAAACTGCAATGAGAAATGAATATAGATATACTGCAATAAAAAAAAGAAAAGTTTTGCCTGCTAGGTAAGGACTGGGGCCGATATGCCTGATATAGAAATGAAGTCTGTATATGAAACTCCAAAATGAGCCTGTGGTGTTTCTGAGGATGAAAGTTGAAACTCAGCTTGCCAAATAGATGCCGAATTAGTGCTGCTGCTATGCTGGGGAGCGTCTCCTGGGGTGTTTGCCTCAGTCGGCTTGCTCCCTTGCTTCAAAGCTGCTAAATCCTATGGCTGGCTGGTGCTGGTTACCTGTCACAGGAAATGACGTCGGGCTAGAAGTCTCCAGCATCGCAACCGGTATGACGCTGGTGCTTGCCACTCCACGGAGATGTAAAAAGTGGGTTGCGGCTGTTGTCCTATTCATTCAGGCTCAGAAAAAATTATGGCTGCTACGTGTCTGGGGCACACAAGAGTAAGTGTGTGTCCACCCAACTGAAACGTGACCCACTAACTCCTCCTCCTACGCGTTTCACCAATAGAATGGCTTTGTCAGGAATACTGGGGGTGGACACTCATGGTGGTTTATACCCTAAATTGATTAATTAAATTTCAACTTTCATCCTCAAACACCACAGGCTCATTTTGGAGTTTCAAATACAGACTTCATTTCTATATCAGGCATATCGGCCCCAGTCCTTACCTAGCAGGCAAAACTTTTCATTTTTCATTGCAGTTTATCTATTTTCTTTTTGTATATTTGCATTGTGAGCTTTTATATCTTCCATTCTAACTATAAACAAACCACTTTTTTGCCAACAATTGCGCCTTTTTTCCTTCTCACTAAATAGCTGCCCTTCAGTTTCAAATCAATGCTTGTCAGTGTAACAGAGCAGCTACAATGTACATTCTTGTATTATGAAGGTAACATTATTATTGTTATAATTTCGAGCTCAACTGCTTGAAATATTGGCAACAAATGATCAAAAACGGGAAAGTGTTGCAAGGATCTTGCACTGCTGGGGAAGTGTGCTAAACCTGCTCTAGAAACTAATGTGCTCAGTATATTAAAACACATTAAAAATGGCATTGCGTTGAATATTAAATAAAAAAAGGTGGTAAGTATTATCTAATACTACAGAACTGATTTAGTGGGAGAAAAAATAAACCACGTTGGTTATTGCTTGGAGTGCCCTTTTCAATGTTCATTTGAGACTGTGCCAATTTCCAGGGATATATAAAAGTTTTATTTATTTTTTTTACTCTGCTGTATCTCTTCTGTTTGAGTCTTCAAGGAGACCGGTTCCGGTGTTCGAGTAGAAAACCTTTTCCTGTCTATCTTTTAGTCAGAGCTTCCTTGGAAACACCTCGCCTTGTGTGCATATTGTGGTTAATCCCTTCAGGGCTTTGACATTGACACAGCAGTTCCGAGGGAAAAGGTGTAATGTTGTTTTTGTCGGCTGCATAATTAAAGCTAGATTTTATGCGCAGTGCGTTCAAACCAAATCCAGCCTAGAATCTGGTCCTTTCGTGAACCAGACACACAATAAGTCCGAGGACTAACAGTGACAAAAACCCTTCACCGTGCTGTGTACAGCAACTAAAAAATTTCTCTTGTGAGCACAATTGCTTGTATTTCTAAAAGAACAGTAATCTAACTTCACACTAGTTTCTTGCTGTTTTTAGTAGTTGGATAGAGAGGAACCTCACTCAAACCTGGTAACTGGTATAACTACAGTACTGTGTGCTACCTGGGAGATTAGAGCAGCATTGACTTACGCAGAGTTACCAAGTGATCCCTTATCGTGCACTACAGTAATGGTGTGATGAATTGAATAAAGTACACTAATAACAATTATTTATTAAAATAAGGCCTCTTGTCAGAATTTGATTTTTGCGGAGACTGTCTCCACTTGTATGCCTTTATTTATATAGCGCCAAAAGTGTCTCGGCGCTTGACAAAGAATACAGGACAGGGAATTATAATTATACAATGAGTGCAGCAAAATTGGACAATAGGAAAGGAAATCCCTGCCCCGAAGAGCTTACAATCTAAGAGGTTTGATGGGAAACTTACATGGACAGTAGGTGGGGGAGTAATTGCTGTAGATGGCAGCGCTTGGCCACAATGGATGGTAAGAATGACTGAGTGTGGGGACAATAGCTATGAGTGCCGGCTATTGGGAGGCTTGATTTGTGGGGTGAGTTTTAAGGTTAGTCAGTGTTAAATGAAAAGATTAACACCATTTACAGGGGAAGAGGTGGCAGGGAGGCATGGGTGAGATTAGGTGTGACTGCCTATAAACCAATCAGAGAGCGTCTATTCCTGACTCCGCCCCTCTGCCTTCCCCCTTGCTGACATCACTGGCCTTGTAGCCAGCGACGTCTCCAAAACATAAATAACCTTCGCAATGGCGACGTTCGTGATTTAATCGGTCGTTTCGCTGTTACTATAAGCACAGCCTAAAGCGACGGGTGGTGAGAGACAATGTAGTTCTAACTAGATGTGGAAACAAATATACCATTTATACACAACAAAGTGTCATTGAATCTCTTGCTATGCTTAGATCCATAAACATTTTGAGACGGATGCACCAATGTGTGTGGTCGCACATCGGGCTACAGGGTCTGGAAACGGTTAGTCGTGCTGTCTGCATATAGTTAAGTTCATTCATAGGGCTGCTATTGCAATTCCCCTTTCAGTTGTATGCTGCTGGGTTTATGCCCTAGATCTGGATATGGCGCCAAAGGAGTCACACAGTGAGAGAATGTCTAGATATCCTATAGATAGATCCTGTGTCTGAATGTGGCAATGAGAAATATAAGATGCACATTTTGCACCAGATTAATTTTGCCAAAGGTGTTTATTTCCCCCACAAATGCAAGTGCCTGTATCCTAGTTGACTGACATCATACAGTGGTCATCCATTCTGCCTCTAAATATAGTGGGGTTTTTACACGCTATTTCCATATTAACCCAGTGCTACTCCATCAAACACTTGGTGCTGAAAGACGCCTTGCAGCACTAAATATGGGCTTTTATTCTTTCCAGTGGATGATGCGTTTGCCCAATCGGTGAAGGAATTGTTTGGAGGAGATTCAGACAAGAAAAACTTGGTTGATCCATTTGTGGAAGTGGCATTTGCTGGGAAAAAGGTATTACAAGTGCTGCACCTTATAGTATATTACAAGGCTGCTGCAAGTCCTCTCACATGCTTGACACCCGCCCCCCCGCCGACACCGACTAAATCATGCGCTCAGTACATTTGCCTGATAAAGAGTTTTGCTGCTTCCATGCCACAGCGGGGCTCTCAGGGCTGTAACTTGAATACTGTACGTTATCCCTTCCTGGAAAGCCAACACTGCATCATACAACTTAATTAAAATAAGGTGTTTGTAAATGGCAAGACTGCCCAAGTACAGTCAAATCAAACACAATCCTGTAATGTCTCAAAACTGCAATGTACTTTTGTGCATTCGTTCAACCCCCAGGTTCTCAAGATATTTGCTGCTGAAGTTACTTTTGTTTTTTTGCTTGTGTTTTTTTTTTTTTTTTACAGGGGGATTTAAATGGCCAACTAATAAAAAGCCACAACCGATGTTACAGGTTCCTATTGGTCTGAGATTTGGCAGCCATTTTGTTTGTTTCATTTAAAGCAAGGGTGCTCATCACCAGTCCTCAAGCGTGCCCCCTGCCCTTCTCCCCCCGTCTCCCCCTCCCCCCCCCCCAAACGGGTCAGGTTTTCAGGATATCCTTGCTTCAGCACAGGTGGCTCAGTCTTTGACTGAGCCTCTGAGCTGCCTGTGCTGAAGCTGTGATATCCTGAAACCTGACCTGTTTAGAGGGCGTGGGGACTGGCGTTGAGCCCCCTGTTCAAAGGAAATGATGCAGGATTGCCTCTGGTGCTTTCCCTGTGGATGTTAATGTGCGGTGGAACACACATTCCTTAGAATAACTCTCTTACAATGACAGCCGGTCTGGCGGGTTTGTCTGCGCTGCAGCTTCTGTGTGTGCAGTCATTTTATTCTGAAAGATGTCTTTCATTATAGAAAATGCAATTTTTAGACTGGGTTGGGCAGTAACATGAATTTAACCATCAACACAAATGGTAAAACAATCAGATGCCACCACTCAACCCCCCTCCCCCCCCCAACTATTTTGTACAGTAACTGAACAGGAATGAACTCCGCTTAAACATACATTTGGGCTGTATTTACTAAGCCGTGCCAAGTCATAAGACTCCTCACAGCCCATTTACTTGAATGGGCAATAATGTGGCTTCCATCGCTGGATGGGATCTCGTGGAATAGCACTGCTTGGTAAACATGGGCCCATGTCTATCACATAAAGATGTGCTAAAGAGGCAACGTTGGTGTTTTGGCAATCTATGCTGGGGCCATAACAGGAAACCTTATTTTTGTTAAAGTAAAATTTGACCTTTACCTTCCAATGGCAGATGGTTTTGGAGATGGAAATACACTTTATAAATGTATGTATGTACTGTACACCCGTTTATCACCTTATAGGTTGTATATCCTGAGCGAGAGCTGGTTAAAAAAACAAAAATGGTTTGTACCATTAGGATAAAGTTAACTTTATGGAACCAAAGTATTTAAACATAATATTCATTTGAGTGAGTGCATCCCTTTTTTTTTTTTAAATAGATCCATTTTAACCCTCTGATACCTGCAAAGCATTGCATACTGTAGACCCCCCAGGTCTGCATTTGGCTGCTTGCAGTTGTGTGATTATTGGCTCACTTTGAACTCCTTGTGAAGGTTTTGGCTTTTCTTGTTACAGGTTTGCACTAATAGAATTGAAAAAAATGCAAATCCAGAATGGAATCAAGCGGTCAACCTCCAAATAAAGGTCAGAATTACATGGAAGGTACCCCCTTCTCCCCCCCCCCTCCAGTGCTTGACCATGACGTTATACAACAAAAGACAAAGCCCAATGTGACAAAATATATAGTAAATTGTTTATAGTTAAATACTTCAATAATAATATTATTCTCATGAGTAAGGGTCCTCTAGTTAAACCCTTTGGCCAAAGCATTATCAGCCTGCAGCCAACATCAAGGCATGACCACATTTTGGATGTAGCATTGGGCTTTTCTGCCTTTTGTTGTATACACGTGGACTCGCTCCGTAGCACCCCTTTTGATATATGTATAGGCTTGCTGGGGTTGTTTGTTAATGACCATGAAGTTAGCCTAAGATTGCAGGGCCCCTCTACGTCAGGGGTGTCAAACTTGGTCCTCAATGGCCACCAACAGGTCAGGATATCCCTGCTTCAGCACAGGTGGCTGTCATAATAATTGAGCCACCTGTGCTGAAGTAGGGATATAATGAAAACCTGACCTGTTTGTGGCCATTAATTACCGTTTTTGACACCCCTGCTCTACATCCTTGTGGTTGAGATCTGCATTTTATTTACATCTCTGATTTTAAAGGGATCTATTCCGTGGCTAATGCAGTATTTTTGTCTTGCAGTTTCCTTCAGTCTGTGAGAACATAAAAATAACAGTTTATGACTGGTAAGTTCAGCATGTAACAGTAAACCAAGAATCCCCAATGCCCAGCAAATATGACACGCTATTTAGTGAATTTCTGTGGGGTTTGCTTCTTAAAATATTCTTGTATATTTTTTTTTCCAGAGCCCTGTGCAAAGAAAATGTGATTTATATCTAACCTACAGTACAATAAATAATTTGGGTTTTAAATAAAGACGTGTGGTAGAAAAAGTATACATCCCTCTGTCCCAGTTACTACTGTATTCCAGCCCATTCGTAAAGATGTCACTATAACTTTATGGGGTTTCATGTTGATCCATAAGAAAGGTCCCAAACCCCTCCAACTGTATGGACAATGAACTGTTATATTATCATGTTGCTTTCTTTTATTTCTGTGGGAAACACATTTGCTAGTACTGCCAACTGTGTGTTCTGTTTTTAAAATGAAAAGTCATCCGCTGTCACTAACAGCTTTCACAATAATGTAAATAAACCATTGAGCATGAGATTTTAGCAAGTAAATTGAGCATATATAACAATGAAGTGGGGGCTTCCACCATTCAGATTTAAGATCTGCCTGTGTGCGCATTACCATGTAATTTCCCAGAATCCCTGGCTGCACTGGGAGCACTGTATGCTACGACATAACGGGGAAAGGCAGGGTTGCAAATCTGTCTGAGATGTGTGTGCTCAATTGTTATTTGTATTTGCAATACACTACAGTGGAGGGTTTTGCCCCCTTTTTTTTCACCCACCATAACGTCTATAATGTGCCTATAACTCCCAAATTCTCCTGTTCAATTTTATTTAGTATTTATCCTTTTTGTGTGTGCTTTTTTTTCCAGCTTCATTCAAAAACATTCCTAGTGTTACTGTATTTTGTGACTACACAAATCTTTTTGTGCCATCATTGGTTTTGTTCTCTGAACGACAACCTTTAAGGCTTCAAATTGCACCCTGAAGTTTATTTGCTGTATGGCCGTAATTAATTTTGAAGCTTGACTGTGCAAATAAATGCCTCCCAACGTGGTATTTCCTGCAGGGATAGACTTACCAAGAATGACGCAGTCGGAACAACCTGTCTAAGCCTGTCTAAGATTGCTGCTTCTGGTGCCGATATGGAAGGTGAGTTTTATATGGGGGCAACATCTTCATCATTGTATTAGAGATGTAAAAGTCCATACAGTTGTGTACCCATCAGAACAAAATTGCGTCATATCCAAAACAAATCCTACTATTAGAATAATGGTTACATTCATGTAGGGCGCTACCAATGCCGTGTTATGTCAATGTAAGAAATTATATTTTCCCTAATAGGGTGTCTGCGGGTGGAACTCATTGCATGGTTGCTTTCGGTGAATTATGTGGGGTCATTATTGGCAGCAAAGCACATTACTGATCCCTTTAGCCCCGGAGGTGGTAACTGTCTGAAATGAATAGTTTTTCCCCAACAGCCATTTTGAAGTGCTGTCCTTTCTTGACCTAACAATTAACCGCTCCTACTAATTAAGGGTGGTACTCGGACTGCGAGACACAACCTAGGTATATGGGATTTAGATGCACTTTTTTAGACAGCTTTCTTATTCAATCACAATTAAGTGTGGTGCACCATCTAACGAGTTCTTTAGAAAGCATGGTTATACAATGTGGATGATTTTGTTTTGGAAGACCTGTGTTGGAACGTGGAAGCTTTGTTCTCTGCTTAAACAGAATTCATGAGACCACGTTTCTACAAACGGTGAAAAGGTTGTTTGTGGGTGAATACATCATTTTACAGTGATATATGGTTTTGAAACTAAAACAATACTAAAAGAAAGAACTGTAATTAACATTATGCTGGTTTGAACCCTGCGATGTATCATGTTTAAAAATTAAATGAAATAAATAATAATAAAAAAAGCTTGCGCATCTTTCACACCTCAATCAGTAAAAGTGTAAATTGTGAATTTTCCCAAATGACACTTTAACTGATTGAGTTGTTACAGATGTGCATGTTTTCAAATTTGTGTCACTACGCTAATTTGTTTCCTTAGATTTTGTGTTTTTTAAAACATTCGCACTGTATTGTGTTCTGACACTAGATAAATGGCTATGTGACCGTGCACATTAACTTCTAGTGCTCTCCCCCGAAGCTTTACATGTGCGGTATCTGTCACACTTGGGCCCAGATGTATGTGTCTTTATATAGCGCCATCCATGTACATAGCGCTGCACAACAGTAATACATGGGACATAATAGGAATAAGAGCTTCATACATAATGTCACTTCCCCGAAGAGCTTACAATCTAAGTGAGGGGTGCGCAAACGGGGGGGCGCGAGGATATCTGTGGGGGCAGGGGGTATACAGAGGCCCCGCACGCTTCCCAAAGGCACTTAAATGAAGTGCCAGGGAAGCGGAGAAGGCCTCTGTAAACTTCGCTCACCTTGGTTCAGACGGCTTCTGGAGACGCGTCACCATGGCCACTCTGCGGCCTCGTGACATCACGTTGCTGTGACATGATGCACAGAACGCCAGAACCAAGGTGGGGGCGCGCACAGAGGGGGACAGCCGGCAGGGGGGCGCAGGAGAACAAGATTGCGCTCCCCTAAGTGGCAAGTAGGGAGAACTTAAAGACAGAAGCGAGGGGGGGAGGGGGTTAGTGCATCTACAAGGATTAATGGTAAAAGCATATGAGATGTATAGTATCAGCCTACGGAGCTACACAAATGCTTCATTAGAGGTGTGTTTTTAAGATGGATTTTAAAGGTACAGATCCACAAAGCTCTGTTTACTCGGTGCTAATAACGGGACGTTATCAAAATCATTAATGTTCTTTCCTTGATTGATGCATATACACATGGCTAATTATATGTAAAAATGGCCAGTGCAGAGTGAGAGATGCCCCAAAGAGGACCTACATGGGGTGAGACACCTGTGCCCGAAAAAGAGCCCAACTGGGAAATGTGCTAATATGGATATACAATGTACATCTAAATTACTTAAATTGGCATACTGTACATCTCCGGTGGGCACCGTTTTGTGCACAAGTCTCTTTCCTAATGTCGGGCAAACCCCTGCCTTAACTATAAGGAACCTCTGTGGATATGCGTTTTTAGAAGGAACACCTTTTGCAAATTAATGGCTAACACCATGCCTTTCTGGATAATAACAGCACTTTAAAGGAGCAATCAAAGCGGGCGGTTTATTTTGGGTTTTTTTAAACATGGAGTTGGAGCAGGAGGTCTTTGGAGCTGAGCCCCATTGATTTCCGCTCCGGTGACCCCCTGCTTCCAGGGATACTTCCCTCTGGATGGAGTGCCAGTATCGGCTTCGGTTGGGCTAGCAGGGGTTTAAAGCTCTCTCGTCACAGTGGCGCCCCAGGTGATGTCACGACTTCCTATTGGCCCGCAGGATGTGGGATCTTTGAAACTCCGCCATTACGTAATCCCTGCTAGCCGAGCAGCTACCGGTAGCCCCTACGCAGGTATGTATGCCCGCGAGCAGCTCCGGAGATGCCCTGCTTTGATCTTATGGTTTCTAAATGTATTAATTTTTATACCATATCGCCCGCTTCGATGGCTCTTTTAACAATGCATTAGTGAGCTCTGAAGGTGCAGGTTCGAATTTAACGAGGCGTTGGATTATTGCCTCTAAATCAATAACACTGGATCTAAGCCATAAAGTAGTCACTTTTTTTTAATTTTTTTTAAAAAGCATGAAATGTATGGATTTTATAGGTATCATTTTTAATACTAAATAAAATGTAATGTTTTTTTTAACACTTCTCTTTTTATAATATAGACAATGAGTCTACGGGAGTTGGGTCTTCATCAATTGCAGGTCTATATCTTGGTGTGCTATGATTTTGTGATCCGCTGCCCAAACTGTATCTAACTAAGCTCTTGAGTGATTGGCAATATAACACGAAGGCCATTCGTACCATACGTATAGTTACAGTAGTAGACGATTTTATGTATGGAAAACAGTTTTGGCACTGGAAAACCGCACATAATTATTTTGTGTGTGCTGCATGTTTCGTTCTTGCTGTGCTGGCACTAGTTATACTGTGTTACGGTTTGAATCATTGTTGGCCTGTATAAGTGGCAAGATACTATTTTAGTAGGTTTTGCAGGTGAATTAAATAGCATTTGTGGGGCGAAACTTTACTGGTTTCCTTTCAGTTATGGATAATATGGATTAAAGAGCATCCATAGTCATTTTACAAAGTTCCTTATTTAAAAGTATCTCCACTATAAAATGCCTAATGATCTAAAAGATATGCCACTGTTACAGGCCTACACATGGTTCTTCTGCACTTTGCTTTTCATGTATATTGACACTTGGCAACGGTTTGCTCCATAAGGATACCCTACGATGAGTGGCGTTACACTGTTCCCTTATATTCCTCTGCCAGTGCTTGGCTTGCGTCATGCACTAAATTAATTGGTTCTCTAAAATTAGGTTTCTGACATGTCGACTACACAAAACGAAGCTAATAAATGGGATGCCTTTATTTCCTTGTCCAGAGCCAGCCAACTTTGATTTTTTACACTAGACGAGTAAAGTAGTTTGAGATTCATTGCTTGTCATTATGACTTCTCATGCTACCACTGCCCAAAGCTCTCCATTCCCTCTATTTTGTTTAGCAGACATCAGCAAACAAGAGGTTTGTGTTGTCCCAGCAGGAGCCACCCCATCAATTAGTATCTGAATAAATACTCGTCACTTCAGTCTTCTGGGGTCACACATCGAAGATATCTGGGGAGAAAAAAGAGCAGTTGCTCATTTTTATTGCAAATGTATATATAGGTTTTTGAACATTTTGTGGCACAGCACTGAACCCCTTCAGTACGGAAGAGGCCTGCAATGCACTGCAAAGCTATCCAGTGCCACCAAGCACTGACATGGTACAATGCTTTTACTGATTGGAATCAATGTTTTTGTATTTATTGATACAATTTTGATCTCGAATTTGGCATAGAAACATTTTGGTTAATGCACCTAAATCCGCTGCCTTTTTTACTTAGCACTCACTTTTCTCCCAAAAATGTCCTAATGTTCAATATTCTAATTTTGATTTTTTTTTTTTTGTATTGTGAATCTCCACACACGCACGACCCCTAATGCAGACATTCGCACCTTGGCCAGGGTGCAGAGGAAGGGTGGGGGGGCCCATTTGCGAATACTTGATGCGCGATTACTTTAACACATTGTTTTTAAAAGAGGCAATTGTGCTGCGAATAAACGCCATATCCGCGGCAGTCGAATGTCTGCGGATAATTTGCGTATCTCTAGCGTCTGTGGCTCTTGCTGCACTCTCTGCTCCTGTTAATTTCCGCTCCTGTTAATTTCCACAAGTGCAGTTTTTCACAGTGAAGTTCACTTGGAAATCAAGGTAATGTAAATATACACGGTACAGATGTTATCCTTGCAAAACGTTAACATATCATTTAAAGTCTTCCGATCTATCTATAATTACATTACAATAATCTTGTGTCCCTTCTACATGTACATTTTTGCTGATCTGGCCCCTTTGGAGAAGTAATTGAAGTGTCCCGCTCCTCATTATTGTTCGCTTTTAAATAACTGTTGGGGGTTTATTCTACTGTATATCCGCTGAAGCAGCCGATCGAGCCATTTTCGGGTGAAATTCCCCATGGACTTTCATTGGCCGCTTTGGCGGACGTAGAATAAGCCCATTAGTATAAAATCACTGTCTGTGTTGCTTTATCTGCACTTTAATACCTGTCCATTTGCACCCATTGAATAAACGATATAAAAAGCTTGTGCACTTTTTATATTTGAATGCAAAAACTTACCATGCTTGCCTCCTATACTTAAATTTGTTGTTATAATTAACATTAATTTGCAAAAAATGCTGTCACTCAAGCTTTATTAAAGAGATTTGGCTTTTTATGTGGTAGAAGTAGAAAGCATGCAATATAGATACTAAATGTATACCATACATGTACTAAGGTATACACATTTAATATCTAAACTAGATTTTGGCACGCAGCTATATTAACAGTTTTGACTTAGACTTGTGCATTTGACAAGTTTTTGTTTCCAACAAAAGACTATTTTATTCTGTAGAGCTGTATTTTATATTGTACTCCTAAACCTCTTCAAAGTTGAACATGTTAACGTATTCATTGGTAGGAGAAAAATAAATATAATTTGGCTAAATTATGTTAAGCTTGTTTAAGCATTACAGCAAATCTACAGAATAAAATGGTCTTTTACTGAATAGGTTGCACTAATGTTGATTTATTCACTATAAGCAGGGAGTAGTGAAAAGGAACTAGGGTTTCTACCAACCTTTGGACCCTGCTACTTAAATCTCTATGGGAGTCCAAGAGAATTCACCGGGTTTGCTGATCCATATGAAGAACTGAACTTGGGACAGGTAATTTTTATTTTGGAAATGTAATGCCGTGATGCTGTTTAATAAATAAAAAAAAATGCTTTTGATTTATTTTAGTACAAATCCAGTTTTTTTTGTGAATGAGGTTACTATTGAATAGAACATTTCGGACTGCTGTGCAATCGATGCACAGACATTGAATAGATGAAACCTGTTGGTAACCGAAACTTCACCCTAGCTCATTTGCCTGTAATGGTTCTCCACATTGTTCTCCAAATTACATAATTTGCAATTGATTCATAACTTGTAATGATAACCATAGCCCCTTCAAGTTGTTGTAAATAACTTATATAAATTAACACCAAGATTCTCTTGTCCTCCCCACAAATTCCCTAAGTCAGTAACACACCGTTTATCAGTCTACTAGATTCTTTTCAAATGAATGGAAGTTAATACATCATTGGCTGGAAGTTAACCTTCTCACTATATTAAATAAGCACCAGAGAATGGTCTATTCCATCCCTTATGTCTGGCAGTCCTGAAGATGCAATAATAGAAGTGTTGCTTCCCTTTACCCTACTATGGCGAGACCCACAAGCGTGTGCATAGGGAAAATATTCCTAATGTCTTTTCAGGGTGAAGGTGTTGCTTACAGAGGGAGGATCTTGGTTGAACTGATCACTAAACTTGATGGTTCACCTGCTCAAAAGATTGAGAATATCCCAAGTGATGATATCCTTGTTGTTGAGGTAAATACTGTATAACCGTTCTTGGAATTGTTAACTACTTTAGAACATATTAGTATCGCAGAGTGGCCTTTAGATCTTGTACTTGTTAATACATTCCTACTAATGTACATATGTACTGTACATGTTGAGCTGCAAGCCATACATGTTTCTCCTCACACTTCACTTGCAGTATTACCATCTGTAGGTCACTGGGACATGACCAGTACATATGAGACACCATAGTTTGTAGTAGATTATTTGTGCTGATATTCAGGGTAGTAGGTACTGGTACCCAGGTACCTTTAGTAGGCTTCTGTTGTATGTACTGTATGTAATCAAGGTAAAACGGCTAGAAAGGACAGAGGACCAGCATATTTGTATCAGTGCAATCTTAATTTGTGAAGTAGTGATCGACATTTTGGTCCCCGCAGCACCCATCTCCAGAAAGGTGCTGTCTGGGACTGACACGGTAATTGCCATTTAATAAATGACGTTTGCACTGACTCGGGTGTGCTGGTCCTCTCTAGTGTTTGTGTTTAATGTAGCTAATGGGTGGAAAATAACAGTTTACTACATGTCCAACTACGTCTAAACAATGTAGTCTGAGGATGCAAAGAATTTTATAGCTATACGGGTCAACTATTTCAACAATGACTGGGATTATAATTTGCCTGTTAATCACTGACCTACATTCATGCAGAAAATGATGTTCTAACACTGCAGTCTGATTTATTCTTCTCTTGCACAATGGTTATCTAAATCAAGTGATTTGTAAACCTTCTTTCTGTAGAAATATCAGCGCAGGCGGAAGTACAGCTTGTGTGCAGTGTTCCATTCTGCTTCCATGTTGCAAGACATTGGTGAAGCTGTCCAGTTTGAAGTTAGCATTGGCAGCTACGGCAACAAATTTGATAGCACTTGTAAACCTCTTGCGTCAACAACTCAATACAGCCGCGCTGTCTTTGATGGTATGTATGAAGAACATAGAGCCTAAGCAATTAGATTATTAACTTCCTATTTGACTAAATATTGTATTTCCTTTCCTACTTTTGGCTGGCATCAAAATATATATATATTTTTTTTAAATCCATGTAATTTTAAAACAGATGGTAGGTATAATTGTTCTGCAATAGTAGGTCCATTTTCAAAGGAGCATGTTTTTAAATCTAACGTTTTCTGATGAGTATTTGGGGCTTTTAATGACGCATGACTATTAATTGCAGTACACTTAATTTTTGACATCTGAACAGTAGAGGTTCTGCCGTAGCAGGTAAGAGGCCTCGGGTTCTCCCTCGGAACCAAGCCCCGCTAAGTTTCAAGCCGTCTCTTCTGCTTTAGGAGTTTGTATATCCCAAAGAACTACTTTGCTAACACACAAACGTTTTTTTTAATGTAGGCAACTTCTATTATTACCTCCCATGGTCCTCTTCAAAACCTGTGGTAACACTAACGTCTTTCTGGGAGGACATTAGTCATCGACTGGATGTTGTTAATATTCTCCTGGCCATGACTGAACGATTGGTAAGCATGTTGTGTATTTCTGTACATTGATCTATAAAAAATAGTACTGTATCTGATATTTACATACGATGTGCTATTCCATAAGATGCCTTCATGTAAAGATCACTGCACATATACATTATTTAGATAAAGCAATAGTCTGCACTCCAGTGCTCTTGTTTATAAAGGTGGAAATGTAATGTAGGATACACGTTTCGGTCCTTCCCTGGACCTACGGCAACACGAGGAAGAACAGACATGTTGATTTTGCGTTAAACTTCCACCTTTACTATTTAAACTATTGCTTTATCTATCTGAACACTGCAGTTTGTGGGAGTCCTGAGCACCCCCCCAGGGCAGATTGCTGTGGAAGTAATGTGAGTGCGCCTTCAAACTGACCATTTACATTATTTGGCAGCTCCCAAGTGCAGAAAGGGATAAAAAATATATATATGGTCCACACCTGGTCAGCAATAGAATGGTGCAAAACCAGTGTGAACTTAAATTAACATATCATTTTCATTTTTGGATGACTCTGCATTGCATTTATATGATATTGTGTATTTAAGTGGTGTCTTTCCATTCCAAAGCGTGTACTATATACCTACATATATCTATTCATACATGCATCTCTAGGGGTTAGTTGCTATTTAAATAGGTAATACTCATGTAGCACCCTACATGGTAATGTCTGTTATGCTGTGCCAGAGAGGTTGCATTATTGTAATTAAGTAATACTCGATAATAAGTAATACTTTTTATTTGGCCAAATGATGAGTATAACCACGTGTGGTCCTGAATGAGTTAACCTATTAAGTTTTTGGGTATTTCCTTTGTCTGTATTCGGTGGTAACAGGGAGTGGCTTTCATATTGGTATAACTAGTTGGTTCTCATTTTAATCAGTAGGGCACAAGAAGCTCTGACTTGGTGAAATAGATACAACAAGCGACAGAAGCCCAATGCTACATCCAATATGACAAAAAAATACACCGTAAAATAATTATATATTCTCTTGAAAAAGGGTAATTTACTTTAACCCTTTGGCCAAAGCATTGCAAGTTTGCGAGCCACGACAAGGCAGATTGGATGTAGCATTGGGCTTATCTGTCGCTTGTATACATTTTGCCACGCTCAATAGCTCTCCTTTTTGACACATATACATATATATTTCAGCTGTTGGAGGTTAGTGGCCCTTCCTTCCCAGGGTTTTAAGCCCGGCTCTCCCCACTTCCCAAGTCAGCAGGTCCTTTTCATTCTACTCGATATAGATCCAATGTTGGTATTTCTCCCTCGTAATAGAGGTAAATAAGAATTTTAATCCTAATAGAGGTATATTAGTATCTTATCTGGCAGTGTTAGAACCTGCGAACGGGTGTCTGCCTTGTCGTGGCTCGCAAGCTTACAACGCTTTGGCCAAACAGTTAAACTAAATGACCCTTTTTCAAGAGAATATATAAGTATTTTACTATGTATTTCTGTCATATTGGATGTAGCATTGGGCTTCTCTGTCGCTTGTTGTATAAATTTGCCACGCTCAATAGCACTCCTTTTTGACACTTTATATACATATATATTTTGTGGGGGCTCAGGGGTTCCTAAAATTAGCTTGCTGGGGTTCTGTGTGTTGCTAGTGAAGTAGATACATGATCGAGAAGGCAATAGGGAAACTATCAGTTAGTGGTGCCCCGTAATGCAGTCAAATGCAAGTAGCCAAATGGCTAGCAAGAGAGCAGGTGGATGGGAACCCAGGGAGACCTTTAGCATGCCAGAGGTCCCTCAAATAATGGTCCTAGTCCAAGCTTTGTCCAAGCTTTGGCACAAGTCTTAACTGTGCCCTTCCATCAGGAACTTCATTGGGTGGGAGCCCGGGGACATGGTGTCTACTCAGTGGGTGAAGGTTTTATTATATATCTATTAGTTTGAGTTCTGTTTGGTGCCCTTTTACTTAATAAAAGTTCCTCACTTGCCGCCCTACCCAAGAGCTTCCTAGTCTGGTAGTATGCATCGCTAAACAAGTCGGCATCGACCGAGATTACCCACTGACTATACTCAGGCAGGTCATAATTTTACATTTGCCATTGTAATTTTCCCAGGTCAGGACCACATGTAATTTGCTCCTTTTTAATAAACATAAATATTAACTTCGACAAACATTTCCTCTGCAGCAATCCAACATGGCATCATTGAAATCGGCAATACAGGCAAAGGTTCCTGAAACGCGTTTGGCAGAGATATGGCTGAGGCTAATCGATCAACTTCTTGAAGATATGGTGTAAGTATTGTCTGTCTATTATCCAAACAGCATAAAGATCCCCACCACATGCATGGAACGTTGTCTGCTGGGGTAGTCGCTGAAATTGGGCATGGAAGATTTTTTTCAAATGCATTATTATAAGTAGTTTTACATGCAAGCAAAAACCATTGTAACAGGATTCACAGTGATATGAAGTGCGGCATAAACTCAATACTGCAAGTCTGAACTTCTGTAAGGTAAGAAATTGTGGTTCAATTTTGACGATGTTAACCACTGCTCTTTCCTCTCCCTGCTTCTGCCCTCAACTTCCAGCTGACAGGAGAGAGAGAGAGAGTGTGTGTGTGTGTGTGTGTGTGTGTGTGTGTGTGACACACAAAAGGCTGGGGGCGAGAGACTGGGGTTGGGGATCCCCAGAATTTCACACATTTTTCTAATTCTGGGGTTCCCCCAACCAAAAAAGGTTGAAAACCACTGGAATAAACCAACATGCGTGTTTCACCACCTAGTGGCTTCTTTGGGGGTTGCAGCCATTGGCAGTTTATACACTCATGCTCCACATTGTTTTAACCACGTCTGCTCACTGCAGCTGTTTTTATTTTTTAGTTCACGTTAATATTTAAACACTATGGGTCATTAAAATTGTTTTTATAGCTAGTTATTAGCAGCATTTTATCATTCCAAGCGCCTGCCACCATTTCACAATTTGGTACTAGCCCTTATTAGATAAATGTTGCTACTGGTTAGGCTTTAACGCTAGACATGATGATCTGCATCTATAGACAGCCATATTGGTGTTCTCCTAATTTGATGTTGGCCTATATGGCCATCCTTACTTTTTAGAGTGCTCACCAACAGAGGATTCCTGTTCTCTCTACCTATTCCCTAGCTACTTACAATGTAAGCTCCATATAAAAAAAACCCCACAAAAATATACATCATGAGAAAACAGGACAGGCACTCCAAGATCCAAAGGTGAAATGTATTCCTCAACATTTCGGCTCCCAATGGAGCCTTTATCAATACAACCTTAAGAACGCTCAGAAACGAAACGTTGAGGAATACATTTCACTTGTTTACATTGTAGGTTTCCCCCTCACCCCCCCCAATTGGTTATAGATCAATTTGTTGCATATACTTTAGAGCTGCACGCCTTATCCAATAAGAATGTGATTTTTTTTTTTAATTTTTTTAAATCTTTTATTTGACCCAATTATAGGGATGTTGCAGGTATAATTTCCCTTGTTTTACCTGGGCAAGGCCGGGGAGTGAGGGTTACGTAGTGAGATTTTTGATGTTGCTGGCTTTCTGGCAATTGTCTTTTCTGGGGTCATTTTATCCTCCTGTTTGTTCTGTCTGAAACGTGCTACACCAAGGCAAGGTCTCCTGGAGCTAAGAATGTGGAGTACTTCCTTGAGACTTCCTGATTCCAAAAAAAAAGTTGGTTAAAAAGAAAAAAAATACCTTGCTACTTTAAATACATTTTACAGATCAGAAACAAACCAGAACTTCATACATACCTCACTCTCCTGTCACAGCTGTCTAAAACCTGGACACTGTGGAAGTTTGTGGGGCATGCAAATGAGCACATGAGGGGGGCTATGATTTTAGTGCCTAGGTAATCTACAAACACAGTTAACCTTTTGTTTTATTTTCCTGCTACTGAAGATCCGTGTTAAATGTGAGAATCTTGATTAAGTAGAGATTTTTAAGGTGGATAAAGTGTTGATTCTCCATGCAAAAATATATGCAAAAATATATGCAAAAATATATGCAAACCTTGAACATTATTTGTGTCCTGCAATTACTTCCTCGCTCCTAATTCCCCACAAAAC
Organism: Ascaphus truei; assembly: GCF_040206685.1. Lineage (NCBI taxonomy): Eukaryota > Metazoa > Chordata > Amphibia > Anura > Ascaphidae > Ascaphus > Ascaphus truei. The sequence continues at coordinate 78,248,619 of NC_134490.1, read as the reverse complement.
CACTTCCCAAAGCATAAAATCATGCAGACGAGGGGTACGAGATTCACAATAGCTTGATAAAGTGATTGTGTTTTAGGAAAATGCAATTAGATTAAATGGGGGGGGGGGAAACCTTTTTCACAATTTGTATTTAAAAGCGTGTTCCGTGTTCCGTGTTCCGTGTTCCGTGTTCCGTGTTCCGTGTTCCGTGTTCCACCAGGTTCCAAAGAGCAAGAAAGGAGACAGCACAGATTTAAAGTGCAGAAAAAAATAATCTGTTTCGAGTCGGCTCTCTATCCCTTCATCAGGGTGGGGCACTGAGCCACCCCATGTCCATGTAAATAAGTACAAGTGTATGTTGGTTATTTTATAATGTAGTGGAACGCCATACTGCTTTGTACCACCACGTTTCCATCCCCAGATGTAAATGTATCTGTAAGGAACATTGCTGCTGTTCCATTATATACTATTAAAAGAGGGTACTACGGGACTCTGGGTGAGATTGGATATAAAAATATTTACTTGCTGAACTAAAATAGTGTGTTTTTTTTTTATTTTTAAATATATTTATTTTTTACATTTTAAGCAAACCGATGCCTTCCTTGGAAGGAATGTCCAATGTCACCACGCTAGACATGCAGCTTAAAAAGCTTCGACAAAGCTCCCTCAAAAGCATTGGGGAGGCGGCAGTGAAGATGAGAGGAGAAGCAACAGATGTGAAGGCGACTTTGCTGGAGATTGAAGACTGGTTAGAAAAATTAGTACAGCTTTCTGAAGAGGTTAGTGCAGTGCACCCCAGTGTACAGGGTTTCTGTTTGGATTAATGACCAGCCTCATAATTACTTTGAAAACAAACGAATAGAGCCAAGGCTAAAAATATTGATGACTGATGTTTTTCGGTGATGAGATTGCTTGGCAATCAATGTAAAAAGCACTTGTTGATCATGGTGGGGATTAACCCTTTGAGTGCCGCGGCACTTGCGATCATGTGGCTGTTCTCCGAGGTGATCGCTCTGTCACTGATGGAAGGGGACGCCTCGCCCACCCTTCTGTTCAGGAGCATTGCAGATCGCGCCCAGGACACTCTCCCCTAAGAGAACATAGTTTCTTTTAACACACCTACCATGTCATGGGGCACCCAAGGTGCCAGCACCCATAATGTAGTCCCTATGTCTTGGGGCACTCAAAGGGTAAAGTAATGAAATTGCCAATCAGCAATTTAACCTATTTGACATGCTACCGTCTCTAATTCACTTCTGCCCTATATTGGACTGCCCCTTTTAACTTAATCATCTGACTAATTACGTCCTTTATAATATATTATCTTTTTGATTATGGAAACATTTATGTAATACTGAATTTTATTTTAATTACTTATCAGTGTTTGTCATACTCTTTAAGAGCATTAAGTTTAATATCTGTGCCAAATTATCTCCGTTATTTTGACTTTGATGTGTCTCTTACACTTTCAATATTAATTTGATATTGCCACCTATTTAACTGGTGGTTTCCAATGAAACTTTTGATGTGGTTTCTGCCCAGCCACAAAACAGCATGCCGGATGTGATCATCTGGATGATACGCGGTGAGAAGAGATTCGCCTACGCGCGTGTTCCGGCTCATCAAGTTCTGTACTCTACCACCAGTGAAGAAGCATGTGGCAAGTACTGTGGAAAGGCTCAAACCATCTTTCTACAGGTATATTCTTGTTTTATAGGCCTTTTACTCTCAGTACTTCTGTATTTCTATGAAAGTCACATTAACCAAATAAAGACCCCTTTCCATCCCTTAAGGAGACCTTCGATATTCTAGTGATGCTGATTTTGAAAATGTACTTGTATAGTACTTAACATTCGGAATGCACATTGATACCCTGACATCCAAGACCTATGCCAAACTAGGTGCACTTTACAGGAACAAATCCTCCCTAAGCCTGCTGGTCAGAAAGCGTATCGCACAGCAGATGCTAATGCCAATTATCGACTATGGAGACATAGTATATGGCTCGGCACCCCAAACCCACCTTGGCAAACTTGACACCCTCTACAATTCAATTTGTCGTTTCTTTCTCCAATGCAACAACACACATCACTGCGAAATGCTCAAAGAACTAGATTGGTCATCACTCGAGTCTAGGCGCAAAGTTCACCTTTCCTGTCTTGCCTTCAAATACTTTCTGGGCAAGCTACCTATCTATCTGAACAAGCTCCTCACCCCTACCACACGCAGCACTTATCTGAGATCAGACTCCAAAAGACTGTTCATGGTCCCAAGGTTCAACAAAGTATCCGGCCGCTCCTCCTTCTCTTACCGTGCACCCCAAAACTGGAACAACCTACCGGAGACTCTCACATCCACCACCAGTTTAAGTTCTTTCAAAACTAAGGCTGTCTCACATTTTAATCTGGTCTGTAACTGTTACATACGCCTATAATATACATCTTCTCTAACTGTGCATGCAATGTATTGTATATAATGTATATATGTTCATTTATGTAACTGTATTTGTAACCATGTATTATTTGTCAGATTAACTGTGCCTAGGACATACTTGAAAACGAGAGGTAACTCTCAATGTATTACTTCCTGGTAAAACATTTTATAAATAAAATAGTTACAAAGCAATTAAACATCCCCAGATTTTGTGCTAAATTCAGTATGTTCGTCCTGGTAGAAAGCATATACTTTATATTTTTTTACACCTCCTACAGTACTTCCCATAAGAAAAAGCAAAACGTTTAACACTCTGCCACCAAGAAAGTCAAATCTACCCATGTGCCATTTTTCTTCTTTAAGAACGACAAAATAAAATTGAAATGAGATCTCCTATTTGTACAGTACATATATTACATATCTGTATATTATAGCTCACCGCTTCCGCTTTTTGTTTGGCATGTTTTCCAGTACCCGCTTGATAAAAATAAAGGGGTAAAGATTCCTGTTCAGTTGCGAGTTAACATTTGGCTGGGACTGACTGCCGTTGAAAAGAAGTTCAACAGCTATGCAGAAGGGACTTTCAGCGTCTACGCGGAAATGGTATGCTTAATCGCTTCATATTGTGTACGCGGAAATGGTATGCTTAATAGCTTCATATTGTATACGCGGAAATGGTATGCTTAATAGCTTCATATTGTCTACGCGGAAATGGTATGCTTAATCGCTTCATATTGTGTACGCGGAAATGGTATGCTTAATAGCTTCATATTGTATACGCGGAAATGGTATGCTTAATAGCTTCATATTGTATACGCGGAAATGGTATGCTTAATAGCTTCATATTGTATACGCGGAAATGGTATGCTTAATAGCTTCATATTGTCTACGCGGAAATGGTATGCTTAATAGCTTCATATTGTATACGCGGAAATGGTATGCTTAATAGCTTCATATTGTGTACGCGGAAATGGTATGCTTAATAGATTCATATTGTATACGCGGAAATGGTATGCTTAATAGCTTCATATTGTGTACGCGGAAATGGTATGCTTAATAGCTTCATATTGTATACGCGGAAATGGTATGCTTAATAGCTTCATATTGTGTACGCGGAAATGGTATGCTTAATAGCTTCATATTGTGTACGCGGAAATGGTATGCTTAATAGCTTCATATTGTGTACGCGGAAATGGTATGCTTAATAGCTTCATATTGTGTACGCGGAAATGGTATGCTTAATAGCTTCATATTGTATACGCGGAAATGGTATGCTTAATAGCTTCATATTGCGTACGCGGAAATGGTATGCTTAATAGCTTCATATTGTGTACGCGGAAATGGTATGCTTAATAGCTTCATATTGTATCTTCTTAACACAGCAGGGAAATCGATGAAAGAAAGATATTTAGTTCAAAATGTCTTTTATAAATTCAGCAACTGAAGTGCAATTCTTTTAAACGCCAGCTAAGGCTCTTTAGACAATATTTTGGAAAAACAAAAAGGATGACGTTTTAATTAAAGTAATTGAGATTTGGTTTTTGAATGAAAAATGTGTCCTAAAATGCTATTATACGTTGATCACTGCTTTCATTAAATTAGGAGAAGACTGGGATTTTTCTGTTTATTCATTACACGTTACGTTTGTTTGGGCAGAAATACAAAGAACAAGCACTATAAGCGAGATCATACATTATATTATGAGCCCACATTTACATCACTCTTTCCTGATGACGGTTCCTGTGGGTACGGACACATATATGCTGTAAAGTGACGTTCGCAATATAATTCAGGATCGTGCTTTTCGGGTGCTGATATTTCTCTTCTTATGACATTTGTGTACCTGCAGTCAGGTTTCCAGGTGTTGGTGCCTCATTAAAATGAATTGGTAATTGCAGAATGTGGTTTTCCATATCGCACAAAACCTACAGTGATTCGCAAACTTTGGTTCTCTGCAATTCACAATATTTGAAAAAATTATATAATCAAGTGATAAGGCCGCTTTTCTACCAGTCTAAATTTGTGTCTAGAGCTGTGCAAAATGTTAACACAATCGAGAACCAGGCAAACTTTTCAGCAAAAAGTTTTTTGTGACTGTCAGTACTCCTATATACCTTACCCCCTCACATGGCCGTAGCTCAGACAAGGGGAGGCAGACTACAGTAATGTTTATAACACGAAGGTGTTTATAATGCAATTATCGCTAGGCACCAATATAACAATATGATCCTCAAACGTGACGACACAATGCAATCAGATATAAACACGTCACACAAGACGCTGCGCAGATGTGTACCCGTGTCTCCTGATCACCGGACCCTGCGTGCGCGGTCCTCTGCGCAGATGTGTACCCGTGTCTCCTGATCACTGGACCCTGCGTGTGTGGGCCTCTGCGCAGATGTGTACCCGTGTCTCCTGATCACCGGGCCCTGTGGAGCTCTTAGATGGTGCCTTAACGTAGCAGGCCTGTACTTCGCAAATACTTGGGTGCCCTTTTACTTGGCTTGCGATGAGGATCCCCTCCGTCGCTATGCGTGCCTGCTGCTGCGGTCAGGTGTAGGCCCCGCTGGGCTCTACTTCCTTTAGCCAGCGTCCACAAACTCGGGCGGATCGCTGGCTGGGCTCCTGGTGGACCCTCCGATCTCTCGGGCTGCTGCAGCTTCTCCGCTGCGTGCTCTGCCAGACCCTGCCATGGATTATTTTCCCTTAGCCCCACCTCTTAAGTTGACCCGCCATTGGCTGGGGCCCTGTCCATAACAAGTCACAGCCTCCTGCACCAGATGTGGCTGCCTCATGCACGCTTGGAGTTGTAGTTTCCTATTGCAGCACACGAGCGAGGCGGGAGGCAGGGGGGGCAGTGAATGTGTCAGCTGTATGCACTTACAAGGGGGTTACAGATGGTCAACTTTCTTGTAGAAATCTATTGTATCTGCCATCAGTCTCCTAGGGTAATACATTCCACATTGTAACTGCCCTTACTGTAAAGAACCCTTTGCTGCTGGTGAAATCTCCTTTCCTCCAACCTTAAGGGATGACCCTTGGGACGAATAATTGCTAAAGAACTAATTCTGGCACTGGGTATAAAGGGGTTAACCACTTAATTCCCAGAGTTTCCTGCAGCAGTTGGTACTACAGATGTTCAGTAAGAATGTGCCTTTTGCATTTTAATGCATCCTTTTTTTTTTTGACTAGTATGAAAATCAAGCCCTGATGTTTGGCAAATGGGGCACCACCGGGCTGCTGAAACGCCATAAATTTTCAGACGTCACTGGATCAATCAAGCTGAAAAGAGAGAGCTTCCTGCCCCCGAAGGGCTGGGATTGGGAGGGTGACTGGACCGTAGACCCCGAAAAAAGGTCAGCCGCTTTCTGAACAAGTAGCAAATGATAATTGTTTGCACATCTTCTCAAAACGTGTGTGTCTCTGTCTGTGTGTCTCTGTCTGTGTGTGTGTCTCTGTCTGTGTGTGTGTGTCTCTGTCTGTGTGTGTGTGTGTGTCTCTGTCTGTGAGTGTGTGTGTGTCTCTGTCTGTGTGTGTGTGTCTCTGTCTGTGTGTGTGTGTCTCTGTCTGTGTGTGTGTGTCTCTGTCTGTGTGTGTGTCTCTGTCTGTGTGTGTGTCTCTGTCTGTGTGTGTGTCTCTGTCTGTGTGTGTGTCTCTGTCTGTGTGTGTGTCTCTGTCTGTGTGTGTGTCTCTGTCTGTGTGTGTCTGTGTGTGTCTGTGTGTGTCTGTGTGTGTCTGTGTGTGTCTGTGTCTGCCTGCCTGCCTGCCTGCCTGCCTGCCTGCCTGTCTGCCTGTCTGCCTGTCTGCCTGTCTGCCTGTCTGTCTGCCTGTCTGCCTGTCTGCCTGTCTGCCTGTCTGTCAAAAATTGATAAAAATTGCAAAACAAATCACATACTTGTATTGCCTCTTGAAATGGGAGGAGAGGGGGGATGTATGATTGCCTCTTTTTAGATTGTTTTTTTTACAGCTCTAATGTCCTGCTTTTTGTTTTTATTTTATGCAGCGAGAACTGATTTTGTAAATATGTAGATTAAAAAAAATAAGTGTTCCACATGAGAGCCAATTAGAATTCTATTACAAATTTTGAAGGGGGGTGGGGGGGAAATCATAGGATTGTGTATTTTAATCAGATATTAAAGTTATGGCGGGTAAAAAATTGACAACCATTTACTGTACAGTAATTAAAAAATACCAAGGTTGCAGACCTGTCAGTGCACTGCAAATGGTATTTTTATTTACTGTATATTTGAAGAATACGTTTTGCAGTTGCACACCACCCCAAATGAATATGCACATCATGAATTTAAATGGGATATACGGAGAGCAACTTTTCAGAGAAATGTAAAGCTGATGGGGTAACTGACTGTTATGGTGCCTGTGGACCACTAGATGGCAGCAAAATGAAGCAAAAACGATAAAAAAAAATTTTGTTAATCAAAGCTGCAAAAACATCCCTTTTTTTTTTATAAAGGTTTCAACCGTACATGAAAGCTGCAGACCAAATATTACCCTACAGTACATGTGTTTTTTTTTATTAAATCATTTGTGCTATAAGCATATTTTTTTTTAGACAACTTACATTTTTAATGTATTATAATGTAACAAGCATTTTTTGGTTTCTACAGTATAGCAATTTACAGTCACATCCCCTTCCTCTTCTGAAACAGGTTTTGAAACCCCTTTTTGATCCCTGCCCTCTCTCTCTAGAAGTGCACCAATTGTATCTAGTGACTGCCTGCTCACATGATCTTCCCCACAGAACTTTGTATCTTTGGTCTTCTTCTGCTGCACTGACCACCATTTAGTGAACCTCAAAGCAGGATCTTCACCCATCGATCGGCAACCTGGCTAATTACTTATCGTTGTGTGGATTGTATTGATGCACATATTTAAAGGGGAAAAAAATAAAAAGCGCAGCTTGTGTTGCTGCATTAAAAAAATTATTGTGGGTAAAAGAAAAAGTGACAATTCCTCCACCATATAGCATACAGCAAATAAAAATATCACATGTGAGCACATTCACATGTCTTAGACAAGTCTGTAACCTGCCTTTCACCATTCTCTCTTAGCATACAGTGCTCCCACTGCAGCCGGGGATTCTGGGAAACGCAATGCATGTGATAAGACTATCAATGCAACTAAATGGGGATATCTTACTGTGTGTGAAACATATTGACTGGTCTGTGGAATACTTTGAATTTTTGGGGGTAATAAACACCACCGTTTTTGTCATGTAATTTTAATTTAACCTTTTCATGGCCGGATGTCACTCTGACATTTGCAGTCATGTGATTTGTTTCTGCAGCGGTCACATAACCGCCACCGTCCCCCAGCTGAGTGTAGATTTGGCTACATTTCTGTTTCGATCGGGCCACGCGCTCCATTGCCCAATCGGCACCTGGAAAATGAGTGGCTCCTCCTTGATGTACCTGATAAATCTTACAGGCTTCTGGTGTGCATGGGTCATGACATACCAGGTACATCATTAGGTTACTGAGAGTTCATTTAAAATGTTATAAATTAGGTATAATTAAAAAAAAAGCTAAGCCCGTCTAGCATTTCTAAGCACATAGGATGAGCATGATGGAGTTCTGCAGAGGCACTACATATTTTTAAGTGGTTCCCTACCTGACGTAGCTATTCACCTTAAGTGGATCCAAGGAGTAGCAATAATTGAAGCGGTTCGGCAGTAAACAGACACTTTGGGCAAAAGGGTAAAAAACTTGAAATGCCTCAAAGTGGTCCTTGGAGCAAGTTCTTTTAATACACAATAAGCAATATCCAAAATATTTACCTAAAGATATGGAAAAGATCTATTGAGCCCGTCCTATAATCAAATGGTGTACCACAGCCATATTCTAAACGGCATGCATTAATTTGATAGAACATTGATGGTCAATGATTTGTCCCCGTTTTCCACTGATATGGGGGTTACTTATTAACGTATCCGGGCTGCAAAACTGGAGCATATCCAGTGCAAAGGAATTGGACCAGATTTATCACAAATAAAACTTGAATTGCTTTCGGTGGGATTCCTCCTCATTTGATAAATGTGTCATTTGTGCTGGGAAACTTTAGTAAATAACCTCCTGTGTTTATTTTATTTATGATCAAAAAATTTTATATTGATGTGATGATCTTATTTAATGATGTCTTACCCCAAGTAACACGCCTCTAATACCCTACAGTTTACTGATAGAAGCTGACGCTGGCCACATTGAGTTTACAGATGAAGTGTATCAAAATGAAAGCCGATATCCAGGCGGGGAATGGAAGCAAGCAGAGGAACCATATACTGACGCTGTAAGGAATTGGCATCATGTGCAATAGGGATCAGTCTTAAAATGGGTAGTTTTTTTATTTCTAAACCCCTTGCCACATGGTTGCTGACTCCTCTGGCTTTGAGGGGATTTATTAATCCCGGCGCTAGAGACCAGGCCTTTCTTTGTATGTTTAGTAATTCTTCTGTACATGTAACTTCTCGCCTGTCTGTGCGGATTGCCTTTATAGAGTGTTTTTATTGCGCAGTGCATACATTGCTGTTTGATGTAATAAGATCAGAAAGTTCACTTTGACTCCTATTCAGTGCTTTAGGATATGGAATAAAAAGACCGTGGCTTTGAATATCTACAGCTGCAGCGGCCGTTATTCAAACACATCCCGCGTTGTGTACATCGGAATACCCATGTCATGACGCGGGATTTCTTCCAACCTTACCGCCTTGACACGAGTGCGGCGAGTGCAGAAAATGGCATTTTAGAGTTCTGGTTTTTAAACACCTTAAATTTGCAATGTGTACAGTACTGTGCTACTGTGTCATTCATTCATTTCATTGCACCCAAAGAAACAGAATCCATGAAATTCAACAAAGCAATCGTGATAAGCGCGGGTGCCTGGGGCGATTGGCAGTGTTAATGCCGCGTGGAGTACAGCAGCGCACACGAAATCGGCGCCGTGATTTGTTTGAATACATGCAGCTCTACAATAGCGGGTTTCATCCAGGCAGAGCCTTTTGGGGGGTGGGGTTGGCAGTTTCCCCTCTTATTCTTTGCTAAAATCTGGGATGGATAAGGTTCCCCGGGAAGATGACTGAACCTGTGTCTTAACATGTCCCTCCCTCCAGAAGCATTCTCCCTGAATGTTCCCGGTATCTCTGTATATGTCATGCACTATACCATGTTCATGGTACTCTTCTTGGGACAAGGGCCCTGTCATTTGTGCTTCCTTAGAAAGATGAGCATTGCGTATCCATCAGGTCACTTAAATTGTGTGTATGTTGGTGTTAAATGCTGTGTACATGGTTAGCAATGTATAACAATGAGACCGTTCCTCACTGCCCCGAATGCCCCAAGTCTTGTGGACATTATCAATGTAACTAATAAAGACTTTTATAAATGGTTCAGACCTTTCTCCAGACACTTGAATAGCCATTTACAAAACCTTCGTACCTTTGCTGTGCTACATAACCCTAATAAATCCAGTGGGACTACCACCTGCTGAACAGCTACTGCCAATTCATGAATTACCTTGTTCCAAAGTTCTTCTGCGCACTTAACAGTAGGGGTCACTCAAAGACTAAACACCTTTGCTGATGAAAAAGCAGAGAGAACTGCATCCCATACACTGCTGGTCTCTGCTGCCGTGATCTAGAATTTCAAATGTCAGTGACATTTTTGGAATACTTCAATCATTTTTCTATGATGCTGTTGATTGTGCTTTAAGTAATTGCCGTCTATGAATTTATTTGCACTGATGGCTACAATATATTTACAAAACTCCAATTGTACCAGTCCGCTGTTTCTGAAACAAAAGGGTTCCTTCTCTGTCTGCTTAAATAGATGGTGCTCAAAACTAAACACACTACAGCCACAGTAAAATTAAGTTGCAGCCGTATTAAAACCTACAGTGACGTTTGCAATAAAACGGTACTCCTTTTGGAAACACAGCAGAGATCTCATGTTGTGGAAAACATCTCTAGCTTAACTGTGTGGTATGTATGCATGTAAAGTGGCAACATAATCTGCAGCAAAGTACAATGGGGTATAGCGTTTTATGTATGTATGTATTAAAAACAACCAGTTGCATACTAGTGAAGTCGAACATGAACAAACAGATACAAAGAGGTAATGAGGGCCCTTCTTGCAAGAGTTTATAAACTAAAGGGATCTGTATACATTATTATTTTTTTAGGTCTTGACCTGCTTGTTGTCACATTCCTTGTTTTAATCCCATCTAGAATGGAGAGAAGTCCTCCTCGCCTGGTGAGATTGAATGCCCTCATGGATGGATGTGGGAAGATGATGCATGGATCTACGACATAAACCGAGCTGTGGATGAAAAGGGTATGGTCACTTTGCAATTGTATTTATTTATTTTTTGGAGGTTGTCCTATTTAAACCTTTTATTGGTGGAGAAGCCACAAACGACTTGCAGGGCATGAAAATAATGTGAAAGTCTTTCTGTTGCCTTGAGGCTACTACTTAATCCCTTGATCAGTGATTGAACTGTGAAGGTACTAACTTGATGGTACCAGGAAGCATCTAAACTGGAAACCTCCCCATCGATTTTGAGACAGACCCAATTTTGGAAGGTTTCTACTTTTACTTACCGCCAGTAGTATCTTGCGAAAATTAGGCCCATAGTGATGTACCTGCCTATTTAATTAAATGATCTCCCACATTCAAACATTGTTCCACCAAAAAAGTGTCACACTGAGTGTTTTAATTTGCGTGTCATTACCCAGAGTCCCCAGCTGCAGGGGAAGCATTGTATGCTAAGAGATGGTGGGGTTGTGGACCTGTCTGGGACACGTGAATGTGCTCACACATGGTATTTTTATTTGCTGTGCACTGTACGGTTGATGGATTTTGTCACACTTTTTACTGCAAATTGTGTGAAGTCCCCTCTAACATCTTCTAGGACCCCTTTACTAGGGAGGGTGTTTCTTGGTACTCCCTGCTACCTGGGATAGAGGAACAATATGGATTATAGAATCAGATTAGGCTGCACCTCTAGTATGATTGTTACTTTTGATCTTTTATTTACAATGCTCCAACAAGCTACATGGAACAGTACTATAGGAGAAAGACAAATGGCAATGATAAGAATAGCAAGGGATTTTACAAAAGGAAATACACTGCAGTAGCACGAGCCTTCCTGAAAGTGTAGTCCTTCAGTCCATAAAACTAAAATTGTTTAAAAGTTAATAGATTCTCAGCGTATTTGCATCTGTAATATGATTTGGTCCTCTGACCAACCGGCAGAAGGCGAGGAAACACTTGATGGGCATGCATTTTTCAGGGTCTCCATTGGAAATTACTTGTCTTTTCAACAAAGTGCAAAAATTCAGATGTCTTTAAGCATAAACCTTTCCATTTGCTTCTTGACTGTGTTTTAAAAAAATAATTGTGAGCCACCAGCAGTCTAAAGAAATGCATTTTTCACCAATTTCCTAACTTGCCTTAATCACAAATGTTTTAGGTTGGGAATATGGGATTACCATTCCTCCAGACAGTAAACCAAAGTCTTGGGTAGCAGCAGAGAAAATGTATCATATTCACAGACGCCGAAGATTAGTGCGAAAGAGAAAGAAGGATCCCAAAGTGACCGCTTCTGCTACAAAGGTAAAATGAGCCGCATGATCAGCTGGTGCCTTTCCATGTGGTCATGTTAAAGGCCAACAGTCTGTGAGCTCCTGTTGAGTAACTATAGCGGACACTTTTTAAACTTCATTTATGGAATATGTTTTACTGGTTTGTTATACTTGCAACCTGCTTTCCGTGACCCAGCATAACCTCTAAACGTGCTTTACTAGCACCACCTTCTGATCCAAACAGCCTTGTTACAATTTACAACTCTATCCTTGCCTCAGCTCTCGACCAGTATGTTGCTCTTGTACTCTGACACTGGAGCACTGCAACCCACAGCCCTACCTAAACACGTAGACACTTTCTTTTTTTTTTTTCTCTTTCTCTACCCTAAGCTCTTGCACTTGTTCTGCTGAACACCTAGAGGAAGTCACTCGAGCAGATTTTCTTAACTACAAATTCACTCTGTTATTTTTCTTGCCAAACAAAGCTACTTCACCTTTCTAATAAACGGTTACAAACCCAATCCATGCTACCTCTTCTCTTTGTCCCCTTTCAGCCTCCCTTTACGTCATGCTGTGCTCCTTTTATTATACTCTAAGACCTGTGCTGGTTGTTTCAAGGACAAGGTTATCCACAGAGTAATCCCCTCTACCTTTTACAGCTCTTTCCTAATCCCCCTCCCGTTGACTCCTTTTCTCTGGTTGCAGAGAAACACGGGTCTCGGATGCTCTTTTCCTCCACCAAATACAGCCTCAACCCCATTCCCTCTGATCACCTTAAACATATCGCTTCTGTCCTGGTTCCCATCCCACCTATTTAAGTTCTCTTTCTGCTCTGGCACTTTTCCATCTCTTGTAAGTATGTTATTGTCCAACCAACTCAAGAATAACACCCTTGACCCTACTTCCCCTTTAACTATTGCCCCGTCTTTCTTGCCTTTTGCCTCCTAACTTCAGGAAAGTCCTTGTTTGTTTACACACTTAAAAAAAAATTTGATCTCCCATAACCTACTTGACTCCCTCCAATCGGGCTTCTGCAGCGCATAAACCATTGAAACAGAACTTGCCAAAGTAGCTAATAACCTACATATTGCTAAATCTCAAAACTCCATTCTGAGTCCTTTGCTTTCAATACAGTTGATAACCCTCTTCTCCTGCACATTCTTCACTCTTGGCACCCAGGGAACAGCCCTCTCCTAGTTCTCCTCCCATATGTCTCGGCGCTCCTTCCGTGTCTCTTTTTTCCAACTTCTCTACCTCTATGGTTCTCTATGTTGGTGTACTTTCAAGAGCTTGTTTTTAGGTTCTTTACTCTTTCTATACTCTCTCTCACTGGATGACCTCCATAAACTTCTTTGAATTAAGCCATCATCTATATGCAGGTTAAACTACTATATTTTTTCTGAACTTAGACCTGCAGTCCAGTCAGATATTGCGGAGTGAGTATTGGCAGTCTATGCCTGGATGGCCCTTCATTGCCTCAAGCCTAATATGGTTAAGATGGAACTTTCACATCCTTCTAAACCAGGGCCCATTGTTCCATTCTTCTTTAGTCAATGACCCTGCTATCCAACCAGTTTCACAAGTATGTTGTCTAGAGGTTACGGTCAACTCGTCTCTCTTTCTCCTCATAAATGCTGTTGCTAAAGCTTGCTGGTTCTTCCTTTGGAAGGAGCCACCCCTTCATTTTATTTAAACATATATTTTGTACTTTTGTGACCCTGGATATACAGTAGGTGTGACTCCCGCTATTTGCCATGACAAAGAGGCGTCTGTTCATATATTAAATAAGAACAAGTACACCAAGAATGGTGAAGATTAGCCTCTGGTTAAATGAAGCCAAATTTATATGCAAAAGGCAAGAAGCTTCAGGACAGGAGACTGTGCCCACCACATTTACATGTGTAAACATTGCAGATGGCATGTGTCAGATTTCTACATGAAAACATACCTGCCTGTACTCACTGCCACACATGCTTGGGATTCTTTAACTCTATATAATGGAGAAAGGAACAGGGAAGATGATGCATGTAGGTAAACAGATGCTATTGTGCAACCTACACACCTGAGATGTATCTTTTTGTCATGTTGCTAATATTTTTGATTCATTCAAATAAGAACGAGCCCACTGAGTGTACGTTGTACCTCTTACAGCTTATTTTACAGAAGCAGTAGCTGATGGTATTTTTTGTTTTACCGACACAGGTGGCATCTGTTCAGGAAATGGAGGGATGGGAATACGCTGCGCTCATAGGCTGGAAGTTTCACGTCAAAGAACGCAGCTCAGATACGTTCCGTCGGAGGTGCTGGAGAAGGAAAATGGCGCCCTCCGATCGCCTTGGTGCGGCCGCCATCTTCAAACTGGAGGGCGCTCTTGTATGTATATAAAAAATACACAGTCTTATTTTTATACCGTAGTACTAAAGTGGAAAAAATAAAAAGTAACTTTTTGTCTTTCATTGTTTTATGCACATAATGAGTTAATTGGAACGGAATTGAAGTAACAATTAAATTTGGTGTAGAGAAATATCTACAGCTATTTGCTGTTTCCCTAAACGTGCTGACTACCATTAGGGCTGCATTCTGTCGGAGTTATACAAATATATACAGAGCTCAATATATACACTGTGTATTCACCTGTGTTTAGGGCGCTGATGTGAGCCCCGACGAAGGGGAGAAGAAAGGTTCAGAGACGGTATCTGCAACAAACATATTCGGGGCAAACACACCCATCATCTCCTGCATGTTTGACCGTAAGTGTGTAAAGCTCGGTGACTTTCTTGCTTGGTTATAATTATTATTTATTATTATTATTATTATCCCATCTGACTTTAGGGTAGCTCACAGCACGACCCCCCCCCCTCTTTGGGCAAATATTGATGGTATTAGGGCCTCCTAGCTGCAAAATTAGTGCAAAAACAGAACCACGTTTATCGAAGGAAAAAGATCCTATAGAATACATTTGGATGTTTGCTTTGATCAATGTTGGCTTTAAAAATATAAAAAATAAATTAAAGTGCAGTGCAAATTGCAGCACGAACATGGAATTTGATTTCATAAGGTCCTTTTGGGGAATATATGTACAGTAGTAGTGAGGATGACACATTCAGGGTTTTGGTCACAAGATGTTAATGAAATCCATTAGTTATTCTTTCATCTGTATGGGCTGAAACAGCTCAAATCTGCCCACTCCACCCTTTTTTGTTTGTTTTGTTTACCCAGCGTTTTATAGAGCAGCAGGGTGGAAGCGGACAGGTTTGCACTGTTGTAGGAGAAGCAGAACCCAGAGGGGTTAGCTCTCTGATAGTACTTCCTGTATCACAAATAACATAGAACTGCCTAAATATCTGTGTGTGTTACATGTTTTCAGAATATCTCCTCTAGAAATGTGCGAGACTATCGCATGGTCACAAACCCGGCAAAATGCTGCAGCAGAGCCAAAGTTGGCACGTGGTTTGCCAGACACGAAGCCAGTGTGCTTAGCAATGCTATTTGATATTTAAATTTCTAAAACAGCCAAGTTCTGTTGCAGAATTCCCTGAAATCTCAAGATTCGCTTACTGCTGAGACTAAATTAGGCACACGCAATGTTTCGCTCACTTTATGGTGATATTTTGATAAAGGCTTACTAATTTGGCAACATTAGCCATTTGGGGCTGGGTGAAATGTTTTAATCGTGTTTGGGGGGGGGGGTAGCTTAGAATTTAGCAAACTTTTGGACAGTTTCGCACATCTCTTGGTTTTGTGGCTAAGGGAAAACAAATTTGTCTCGGCTACAGAATATTTGGATATTAATATTTGTGATTGAAAAATGTTGTTTAAATGTACACTATGGTGAATGGATGGTTAATGCTGATTAAACTCCTGCAATGGTTAAGTTTGAAGTTGAGTGATGAGAATGTTATTTTATTGCAGTGCTTCCCAACCTTTTTTTTTTTTACGTTCTCCGCCCCCTTCTAGAAAATATTTGTTCTGCAATCCTCTCGTTATGAAATCCTCGTGCCTACTCATCAGACTTTAGCTAAGGTTTGACTGATCTCGGGTAGTATACTGTCCCTAAGCTTGTGCGGGAGGGGTGTCTCGGTACAAGGTGCACACACTTAAGGCCCCAAACTGCATCTGTGTGTGTGCAGAGCGCATGGTTGGTATAGCTGTCAAACACTGCAGAAACTGCCAAAGTCACACAATTCCTTGCTGCTGTGGATGCAAGGCATTGTGGGGAGGTACTTTAGAAGCTCCTGCTATAATTGACCACTATACCACCGATGCTAGGGTGATGTTTGGGGTCTAAGTGTGCAGTACCCTTGTGGGCTCAAGAACCCCCCTGTACTACCTGGAATCTGCAATTACATAGGTTTTTAATTGTGGGGGGGGGGGGGGGGAAGGGTCACAAGAACCCTCACGAACCCCCTCACTGGAATCGCTGTTCTAATGCACACAGGACACATTTTAATGTCTCTAGATGCCATGTAAAACGAACACTACAAAAATGCTGTATATATTTAATAGTCCTAAAGAACATTGCAGAATTACTTATGTTGTGCATGTCGCAGAGCAATGAATTAAGAGCCATTCTGTTTGTATTTGAAGAGTGCACGTTTCTGCCGAAAATAATGAGTTTGGTTCGCTTTTGGTGATATCAAGGAGAGTCTGGCCACTGCAATATTGCAATATGGTTTTGGTGATTTATGTTGGTTTTTCATGAACACTTTATTTCTTTTCTAGACCTGGGACATTGGGTAGCCGAAATCAATAGGCGAGATGCTTATTACCATATTGATGTGCTTACAAATAGCTGCCACATACAATTGTATTTTCAGTACTGTATCTGTGAAATATAATAAGCAATGTTTTTCTTTCACTTTTCTAAGGAGTCTTCACTTATCACCTTCGCTGTTATCTTTATCAAGCTAGGAATCTCAGTGCTTTGGATAAAGACAGTTTTTCAGGTAAATCCATGTTTTTGATTAGCGACACAGATTATTTCGTACAATTTAGGTGAGTGCTAATGTCTTCACTGGAAGACCCTGCTTACAGCGCGGTCTGAAGGAATTCATGCTAAGGACGGGCGAATCTGCCCACATCTCTTTCCCAGGTTTTCTCGCATTTTGCCCCCAAATCCGTTTCACGGTGTAAAATCCGCAAACTGATTTGGTCCGTTTTTTAATCCACGCGAATTCATCAAAAACCGCCATTGGATACAATCGGTTGATGGATTTGTAGAATCCAATCCATGGATTCACCAACTCATTGGCGGATTCATAAAAATCCTTCATCGGATTGCTGAATCCGCGGAGGGAATTGGTAATTAAAAAGCTGCAAAACGCGAATAACCCTTTTTCAGATTGATCCGCGGACCAAAGGAACCAGCCGATCCGGCAAAGAAAATTGCCCATCTCTACATACTGTACATGAATTACTGCCGATGCATACAGTACATGAATTACTGCTGAGGCATACAGTACATGAATTACTGCTGAGGCATACAGTACATGAATTACTGCCGATGCATACTGTACATGAATTACTGCCGATGCATACTGTACATGAATTACTGCCGATGCATACTGTACATGAATTACTGCTGATACATACTGTACATGAATTACTGCCGATGCATACAGTACATGAATTACTGCTGATACATACTGTACATGAATTACTGCTGATACATACAGTACATGAATTACTGCCGATGCATACTGTACATGAATTACTGCCGATGCATACTGTACATGAATTACTGCCGATGCATACAGTACATGAATTACTGCTGATACATACTGTACATGAATTACTGCTGATACATACTGTACATGAATTACTGCTGATACATACTGTACATGAATTACTGCTGATACATACTGTACATTAATTACTGCTGAGGCATACAGTATCTTACATGAACATTACAAATCTTAGAGGAAAAGGAAAATATTAAGGAGCACAGCATCACTAATTCAATTCAGTATTTCATTTGACAGCCAATTAAGCTTAACAAATACATTATTACTTACTACGCCTAATCTATTTTCTAAACTACACATACTTTTGGAACAGCCTAAAAATGCATTAAAAAAAAAAAAACACTTAATATTTTGCCACTCATTGTGTTATGCTCAAAAGTAAACCCCCTCTGACCATTTATTATAGTGATGCATGGTGATACTGTGATTAAATTACATTATTTGTGAATCTTTTGATGTCAAGTTGATCATAATGCCTAAAGCTTAGTTATTTTTTTTTAGCTGGGGGCATTTTTAGTTTGACCCAAAGATAACCTCATAATGGCCCCTGGCCCTGAGCAATAACAATTTGTACAGGAAATGTTAATATACATGATCAGATATAGCTTTTATTTCCTTTAGAGAGGATGATTTACAGGCCCGCCTAATAGTAGGCCTAAAACACTTTAATCATTTTCACGAGAGGCTGGGGCCATCATAAATAAGCACATTTCAGATGTGCCCCAGCCGGGAGAATGTCTTGTTCTGTGGCTAGCTACAACTGGAAAGGTCTGTTTGTATTTGTATGAATAAAGGGTGTTTCCTGTTCTATTCCAAGATCAACAACTGCAGCAATTAAGGTAATAAAAACGGTAGCAACACTGAAAGATTTGCGTGCGTGTGTCTTTGATTTATTTAGAAACTGGTTCCAGATTATTTACAAAAACTCAATGTGGTACCAGTTTTGCACCAACTTTAATCTTGATGCCTTTAATTATTTTTGTATTATAGGGAGGATATTTAATACTCGAATCTTCAAATCTTGTCATCTAGACCACGGGCGGCCAACTCCCAGTCCTCAAGGGCTAACCACAGGTCAGGTTTTCAGGATATCCCTGCTTCAGCACAGGTGGCTCAATGACTGAGCCACCTTTGCTGAAGCAGGGATATCCTGAAAACCTGACCTGTTGGTGGCCTTTGAAGACTGGGAGTTGGCCACCGTGGTCAAAAAAATCCCTATAACCTCTTGTTGTAAGATGTCCTGCATTGATGCAGTGCAAGCTTTACAGGCCTGTTAATCACGTCAGCACTGAAGACTTCCAAGGGTTAATGACTGACCAAATATATTTGCTTATGTCAATCCTGCTCTGGTTATTTACTCTTTTTTGGGGGGGAGAGTGGGGGGAAATAAAAGACAAACCGGCCTGTGCTTTTTTTCCCCTTCCAGACCCTTACGCCCACGTTTCATTCCTTCACCAAAGTAAAACCACACAGACCGTCCATTCCACTCTCAATCCAACATGGGACCAAACACTTATATTCAATGAAGTTGAAATCTATGGAGACCCACAAGCCGTAGCACAAAACCCCCCCAACGTGATCATTGAAATATTTGACAGTGACCAAGTGGTACGTATGTATGTGTTAGAAGTTTTACATTAAAAGGTGGCACTGTGTGCTCATTAACACGTCATTTCCCAGAATCCCTCGCTGCAGTGGAAGCATTGTATGCCAAGAGATGAGTGACAAGCAGGGTTACAGACCTGAGACGTGTGAATGTGCTCATAAGTGTTATTTGTATTTGCTGTACACAAGTTTACATTAATACTGATAAGCAACTTTGTGCACACGTTTGACATTCATCCTAATTCTTTTATGCTGTTCTTTGCAGGGGAAAGATGAGTTTCTGGGCAGAAGTGTTTGTTTGCCAATGGTAAAGCTGAACCCCGGAATTGATATAACACCAAAGCTTTTATGGTATCCTGTCACGAATCAACAAAAACCATGTGGGGATATCCTTGTTGCTGCTGAGCTCATCCTTCGCGAAAAGGTCCATCATTACAGTATATGTGATATCTTTAAATATACTATTACCCTGTTATACTTGTATACCACCAATTCATGTATGTAGTCTCTTAATGTAAAAATTGGATGCCACAAATACAGTACAAGGACAGGATACTCAAGAACTGTATGTGTATGCTTAATTACCATTATTTGCAAGTGAACATAATACATCTCTCTTCAATGGCCTCTATACTATGGTGTCAAAAATCAGAGCAAAACTAGTTGTGGTGTGTGTGTGTTTTTTTTTTTTAATACTTTATTTGATGGAAGGGGTCCCCTGAAGCTGGACCCCAGTACTGAGCGAACTATATAGAGACCCCTGCTACAGCTAATATATTGGCTGCAGTATGTGGTGCTTGCTAGGTAGTGAGATAATAGTACTGGACAAGAACAGAAACCTAGTTTGTAGCCCTCTCCCTACTGAACTGGCAGATTATTGAATCGTTTAAAATGCATTTTAATGTCAAAACTAGAATGTTAAAATATAGGGTGTTAAAAAATAATGCAACAAAAAATATGCAGCTCTGATCCTGTTAAAGCTGCAGTTCAGTCAATATCCTGCATGTGTGTTTTTTTTAATAAATCAGTTCTGTAGTAAGAAAAAATACTTTTAGCATTTTCTGTTTTAAAAAAAACAACTTTTAAAGACCAATTTTCTTGTATTCTATTTTAACAGCCATTTGCTAAGGCACTGCCCCTTCATGTCCTGTCACAAGCCCTGGCACACCCCTTTGTCAGCCCTGCCCTCCCTCTAGCACATGTCAGTGCAGGAATGCTCATAAATATTCATGAGCTTCCACTGACAGACAAGCAGAATATAAACAGATCCCTTCACTAATTGTCACCAAATTTCGACCTATCAATGCATGGAGGACGAATTGAATGGCAGCTATACAGTTCTTTAGGTAATTAGAGATTGCACACATAAAACTATTGAAGTAAAAAAAGAAATAAAAAAAAAAGAAGAAAGACTGAACTGCAGCTTTAAGAATGCGATGATAGGACTCTGGATCCCCTGATTAATGTATGGTTAAAAAAAAAACAATTAGGAGGGAATGCTGAGTTCATTTTTCTTTTCCCTGCTTTACAATCATTCACATTTTAGCATTGTCATAATGATGCTAAATACTAGTGGAAATGCTTATTAATATTTAGAGCACTATATTAGTGTGTGTGTGTGTGTGTGTGTGTGTGTGTGTGTGTGTGTGATTATCCTATGTGAATGTGCAATCTAGCTCTACGTTTTAAAAATGTTTTTTGTTTTGTTTTTTAAGGATGGATCCAATCTGCCAATTCTGCCATCCCAGAGAGCACCAAAGCTTTATATGGTACCTCAAGGGATTCGGCCTGTGGTTCAGCTAACTGCAGTTGAGGTAACTGTCCAGCCTTTAGCTATATTCGGTAGTACTATATACCGTTCTATAAGCAGTAGTTGTAATTGAGCAACTCTTGCCTATGGGAGGCTGTTGCTCAATTTAAGTACTGTTTTACCTCCTCACTATTGCAAATGTCTGTCATACTTTCTTTTTTTAAACACTTTATTTATACATGTTTATAGATCAGGAAGATGTGTACAATCAGTTACATTAAAAAAAAACAAAAAGATGGCGCATGTGTTATGCGAAACACCACCATTCCTCATAGGTTCTCAACATCCGTTTTATATATTTAATGCTATTTTTTTTGGTTTGCATAATGTGTTACATTCGTTGCTCTCTTGACAGATACTTACTTGGGGCTTACGGAACATGAAAAACTATCAACTGGCTTCTGTTGCGTCGCCAAGTCTCATGGTTGAGTGCGGAGGAGAAATTGTCCAGTCTGCCGTTATCAAGAACCTTAAAAAAACGCCAAACTTCCCAAGTTCTCTTCTTTTCATGAAAGTGGTACGGTCTCAGGACTTTCTTTTAGCAATATGAATATTGAATTAACATGCTTGTAGATGAACCCTAAAGTTAATCATTTCTACTTGTATTGCGAGTTATCGACCAATTTAAGGTATGTACTTGTGTGCATAATCCTAAACATACTATATAAAAACTTTTTTAATAAATCACATAGTTGTGTCACTAAGTTACTGGAGAAAGGTGAATAACGGCAGCACTGTAATATTGCGCTCCAGATCATAGTATACAGTAGTAAATGAGTTAAAACATAAACTTTTAATACACATCCTTATAGAAGGGGGGGGGCTGAAAAAACTGTGGTATCTAAACAAGTGGTATTTTTTTTTTTTTTTCACGCTAGCTTTTGCCAAAAGAAGAAATGTATGTGCCACCCATAGTCATTAAAGTAATAGACCACAGACCTTTTGGGAGGAAGCCAGTGGTGGGCCAGTGCACTATCGATTTGCTGGAAGAGTTTCGTTGCGACCCTTACGCCAAACAAGATCTACCAGAACTACGAGGTAAGGGGATCAAAAGTTGTCTTAGTAGTAGATAATTTCTCTAATTGTACATATTTTGTTGTTTTTTTTTTTTTTTTTCGATTTTATATATTTTTTTCAGAAAAAAGTTGTATTATGTAGATGGGGTCTGTGGTTGTAATAATGCAAGCCCCTATTTTGCTGGAAGTTTGTCACTGTTGGCCATATGAGAACTCCTAGTTGCCAAGTTGGTGTGGCTACAGGGGCAGTTGAGTTGTGGATGAAGAGTGTATGTAAATCTGCTTTGCCACAATTATTTCAATTCTAGTCCGAGAGGGCACCAGTTCTACTTGGTTAGACCGCTATGTTAAAAAGGATCTTTACTTTTCCTCATCCTTGTATAATTTGTTGTAAAAATGTGAAATGTCATTGAGGGTTCCTTAGCTATGGTAATTATTGGGATGAGGCAGGGAAATATTTCACCTGCTCAATGTGAAAAAGGTAACACATTGCAAATTCCTTAACTGCAGCTTGTGGGTTGGCCAAGAGTACAGTATCTCTTGTTCCTAAATGTAAAAGAAAGTTAAACACGTTTTAAGCTGTAGTGTAATATGGTACTGCAAAGAATGCGAGTCTTCATTAAATTGCGTACATTATTCATTGGTATGGGGCAGTGGTGGCCAACTCGATCCTCAAGGGGCCCCCCAGGTCAAGTTTTTAGGATATCCCTACTTGAGCACAAGTGGCGCAGTTATTATGATTGAGCCACCTGCTCTGAAGCAGGGATATCCTGAACCTGACCTGTTGGTGGCCGTTGAGGACTGGAGTTGGCCACTCCTGGTATAGGGTGTTTGTTGAATTAAATTACAACAAAGTATAACATCCATCATAATCAAGACACGTCTGTCGAGTTGTCTTCATGTGAACATCGTGCTATTGTAGTGGGCTTATGGCATTAAATGCATGTAAAACATAATGGCTGGTTGACTCATCACTCAGAATTGAATATACAGTATAATGGTTTCTTTTATAGTTGCGTGCATGTCTCCTACACCTCCTCGGGATTTTGTCATCGAGGTGGACGACACAAAACCATTACTGGCAACTCAGGTAATGTGGTGTTTTTCTTTAGTTAAGGCTGACAGAAGGGCTTGTAATGCATTGTCTTGGGATATGTAGGAGGCCAGTCCTGCTATATAAGAGAGTTATGTCCTGTCATTTGCACATTGACAGGTTATCATTCGGATGGCTGAGTTTTCCATAGCATTTGCTAGATGTTGAAAAATTCTGCCGTTTGCCAAATGATATAAAATGTTGAATCTATTGCTACGTTAGGACTTGGTACTCTTTTGTACACACAATATACTGTGGCCAAATCCAGTCCTCAAGGGCCACCAACAGGTCAGGTTTTCAGGATATCCCTGTTAGAGCCATTGATTGAGCCACCTGTGCTGAAGCAGGGATATCCTGAACCTGACCTGTTGGTGGCCATACATGCATACATGTATGTGATGTGTAGAAATGGCATAGCCATATAAAATATACTATAGTCCTCTTTTAAGCATTTGGTCTCTCTCATTAACCATATCCAGGTAAATCAACTTCTGTTTGTTTGATTTCTAACCTTGTGCTTTTTACATATAATTTGTGTGCGCATGTTATTTCATCTCTGCTATTAAATCATTAAACTAAATGTTTCAAATTTTGCATGCGCCTCCAGATGTCGCAGACTTTATTGCACCCGTTATTGCAAGGCATTGGATTAACACTGGCACATTATTTAACAATGGAGCTGTTGAAAACAATGGTTAAGAAGAGAACACATGTTCGTTAATGCGTTATTGTGTGTGAATTTGAGTAAATGGGGGGGGGGGTAACAACATCCGCTACATTTGTGTATTTGTATTCTCAGTAATAATCTTGGCCAACATTGAGTTTTGTGTGTCTGTGTTTGTTTTTAGTTTGGTTAGTTCAGGTGGGCCACAAATACCACAGCTGTACTGTGTGCACTTATTAGAAATATTGTTTTCGAGTTCTTTTCTTGAATAGCTTATAGTGTAATGTTGGTGTGTGATGCACAGGGATTTGTCCAAAGTCCCTGGTAGCTGACACTGCTTTTGATACCTAGTTCATCTCTGAGCCATTATACTTGAGCCATTCTTTCTCTCTCATGCATTATTGGCCATGTTCAAACGTTCCTTTCATTTTTATACCTCAATTTGCTTGTTTTTGTCCTTTTTGTTTTGTTTTTTTCCCCACCTGTGTAATTTGACCAAAAGCAAAATACCAATATAAAAGCAAAATCAAATAAAATTTTCATACACCACTATGGTAGTAAGGTTAACTGCACAGGGTAACACATACAGTTGAAGAATTGTACTTCAATTTAGCAAAAGTATTTTGTAGCCACTGACTTTTATATGGTTTCTCAATATTGTTATAATCAGGAAATTAATATTCAGTAAAAAAAGCAATTTAACAAAACAGACAAAATACTTCACAAGTTATGTTCCAATTTTCAGTTCTTAAGCAGTATGTCAACAGCAGTCGGAAAAATGACCTCTCCAACCACTGTTCATGTATGTATATGTCAAGTCCCTCTCAGATGAGCTAATCTGGGTTGTAGGAACTTTTTGGTAATGTTCGAACCTTTGTTTCTTCTGTGGAGAGATTTTGGAGTGATATTTCCTTTTAAAGACCGTATGGTATGCCTTAAATAAATGAAAAACGCTGTGTATTACATTTTACAATGAATGTGGGACCGCGCCATGTATCGTTAAACAATTCAAATTATTCAGATGTTTGCATCAATGAACAACAAAATTGTCATGCAAATTGTAGATTTTTATTTAACTAATTAAAACTATTTACGTCCATTTTGTCATCAATCAAAATGTCATCTATGAATCGAACAATGCATTGAATTAAAATGAAATCAACATTTATTTCAATTTCTTATGCTAGGTTTAACAATCCAACTAGTAAGGCTAATTATTTATGGGAGTCCTTTTTTTTTTTTTTTTTTTTTATTTTTATTTTTTTACATTTTTTTCCCATGATCTGTTTATTAAATGTGAGCATTGAAAGATTTCAAGTATATTCAACATACATATATAATATAACACATGTATTATTGATATGGCCTGTTCATTGTGAGATTGCTGTTGGGCCTGTATGCTTGTTATAGCACATACCACGCCTGCCCTGTTATGAAATTTGGCCTGCATGCTTTATTCGCTAAAGTAATTTCCCAAATGGAACGTCGGTGGCCATTGGTATTTACCATACTAGACCCGTCTCTCCAAAATCTCCAATAATAATTTTATACAGTATATTGGAATATTTGTGTTTTTTTATTTATTTGTTAACACTAACACTTCCTAACAAAACACATAGGGAATTCTGTAAAATCTATAGCACATACTTGCAGTATGTTTTTAATTGGGTCAATCAATGTAAGGTTTATTTTTTTTTTTGCATGGTTACTGAGCACAAATGTTGAAATATATCCTTGTAAATGTGTGTTTTCTTCAGAACTCAATTTATTACATACTGCAGGTAGAAAAGGAACAAAAACTAAACGTATTAATTATACATTTGGCGAGTTACCACAATGGTTGTTCATGTGTTAGATATGTAATAAATTGAAACCTACAACATTAAATACTGATGTTTTGTGCACTTGGTGAGTTTAATTGCTTCTCATTTCTATGACCATTGTCTTGACAATATTGTAACATGTTCTAATAAATATGCATCTTATTTCTCCCTTGCGCTGGCATTGCACGATTGATTGAACTTGTGCGTGGAAAACAGCTTAAAGAAAAGGTAAGTTATTTTATTAATTAATGGGAACATTTGGAGACTATGCACTTCACTGAAGGAACGGGCCAGTAGCTGCTTGTATCCGGCCCATACCCATGTGGAGTAGGGAAGGAATGCTTTCTGGCTGGTGAAAGATTTGAGATTTCTTGGATAAGGAAAGATGAACATGTGCCATAAAGGGGCAAAAAAATGATACATGCCGTTTAACCCCATCACTGCTTGGAAGAACCCGAGGCTGTTGTCTTAAACACTTGTCTAGACAAACTCTCTGGAAGCCCCTGGGAAATGGTGCTAGCTGCTATAATTGGAGTTGAGCAGGATGGACAGTTGCTTGTTCGCCTTTGATCTTCGTTAAAAAGTTTAAAGCAGGTGACTTATCAACTGAAGTCCTCCTCCCCCCAGCGAAGTCTAAATCTCACCAAACTGATCAAGGACAGAAGGGTGGGTTGCCGTGTTGGTCCTGTTCCATGTAGTAAGAGGGAGTAGGTTGCATGATGCCTTTTTATTGGTCCAACAAGTAGTTGATATATTGTTCTTCTGAGGTTCGAAAGCTTGTAACATATGCACTACTTGGTGGTTCAATGAAAGGTATCTTACAACCTACTCCCTCTCCCTCCTCTGTTACTACAAACTGATCGAGCTACACCAGTCTTGGAGTGTTTCATTGATTGGTTTGCAGCATGAATAAAGTATTTTTGAGAAAATAGCTGAGTGCAGTGGGTGGATGTAGAGGAATATTTTAGGCCTAGGAATTAGACTGATTTTTTTACTGGATGGTAGAACATTAGTTTTTTTTAAATAAGTTAAGCGGATACATATTAATTTTCATCTGTCAACTTTGCGGTGATTCTGGATGTAACAATTTTTTCAACGTTTTTACGTTCTGTGATGCCAAGTAAAACAGATTTGTGAGTGTAGTACAATATATTGAGGGGTTTATGGGCACATTAGATTGGCCTTGTGGTTCTCATCTGTCTTCAATTTCTGTTTCTATGAATTGCTCAAAAATAGTTTCAACTATTTAACAAATTTGGGTGTGCAATAGAATGTGATTCCAGCGGCTCAATATTGTAAATTGCATCCGTGATGGTCAATGGAGATTTTATCGCAAATCTGCCATTGTGAAACCTTCCTAACTCATGTGATGTCATTTGCACTGTATTTGTTTCTATTCTAGTAAATTGAACATAACAATATTGCTTGAAATAACTGATTAAAGATTGCAAAGTAGAAAATAATTTTCCTATCGTCTATTATTCCCATTTGGATCCAATGTGTGTTTTGTTGCATTATAAAAAATCAAAAAAAATCCTTGCTTGGAGGCCAGGTATTAAGCATCTCTGAGCATGAATGTATCTAATTTACATGCAATTATTCTCATTTCATTGCTGTCCCTAACAGGTGTGTATAGTTATTAAACCTTGTACAGAAGAACATGTACCAAGATTTGTAATGGCGTGCAATGGGCACATCCAACGCTCTATTATTGGAATTTCATTTGGGGCCTATTAAGGAATGGAACGCTAATCTTTCTATTATCTCTTGTGGAAGAAGCATACTGCTTTTTCACGATATACAGTACATTAGTGGAAGAACATTTCTAAGCAAAACAATGCTATAGTAATGCAGTCGTGATCCCCCAACTCAAACGATCTGCTGTAGCTTAGACGTTCTCACGACTCGCTCCTAATAGCAATTTGAATTCCTTATTCCTGACTGTAAGTGGGAAATTATAAGGTAATCTATATTGGAATCCAAAGACGAACGGATTTTCTTGTGGTAGTGAGTGGTGTGGTGTAGATGTCAGTCAATGTACCATGACTAACCTCACTGTAACACATCCCTTTTGCTTTCAATACACTACCAAATAATGTAAATGATCTCAGACTTGTATTCTCTTTTTACTGTCTACTGCACGCATGGCCGAATCCTTAGTTGGTGTACATTGAATCTGCGAACCATTTAAATCATATATTACAGTAGTTGCAGTGACTGAACCCAAAGCAGGGAATTAACCAGTTATGGAAAGGGACAGAGGTCTGTAAACCACAGAACCCAACATGATGGATAACTGAGGGAAGAATTTGAGCTGAGTTTTGGCCATTTACTGTTCATTATTCTGTAACCCACTGCAATGCTTTAATTACCAGACGGGAGTAGCCACATTTTGTGAAATGGATAACAAGCCGGTGTTGATGTTAAGCAGCATGGTAGAGGTTTAAATAACTTGACAAAATAATAAATATTATATTCTGTTCTTCAAGGAAGAAGAAATTGTTGATTGGTGGAGCAAATACTACTCTTCCATAGGAGAACATGAGAAATGTGGCCAATATATGCAAAAAGGATATGAAACTCTAAAGGTAACAGATATATAATTCCTTCTCCCTCACTCTGCCATTTTGTTTGCAACCGTTTAGAAAGTGAAACATTGCAAAATGAATACATATTGAGGCGAGCTGAAGGGAGTCCTTACCTCGTCCGTCTGTGAATACTGTGTGTTTATTCCTCACATAAACCAGGTCTGCTGGATAACCGCATCACTGTTTTTTTAATCTTGTTTCTAGGTGTACAATTGTGAGCTGGAGAATGTTCCGGAGTTTCATGGACTTACTGACTTCTGTGACACATTTAAGCTATACAGGGGGAAATCTGAAGATAATGATGACCCATCTGTTGTTGGAGAATTTAAGGTTAGATAAGCTGACTCTTGGCATTTAGGTTAGCATGTGGGACATTAAAATGTACGGTCATCGCCGTGGGGGAGTGCACATATTTCTATTGCAACTATGGGATTCGTACCCCCAACCTACGTATGTATAGGGGATAATGTGGTATAGGAGAACTTTTGAACTTTCAAGACTTTTAAACTACAACGTGGACTAATGGCAGAAGGTAATCTCGTACATCTGAGGAAGAGGCCATTATAACCGTGGATGCTCATTGCCAACAACACATCTGTTGCACAACATGGTCGCTAGTAGGACCCACACACTATCAAAGTATGCAAGCATGTTTATCTACTCTGCTTAACATAGATTATTGAGCCCCAGTGATGTATTACAACTTGTATCTGACTTACTAATGGTTTTTTCCTGTGGTGACAATATTCCTATTAGAATACTATATTGGTGGAATGGAAATCTAGCAATATGAGAACGCTGCAATGTTTTTTTTTTTGTGTGTAGGGCTCCTTCCGTATTTACGCTCTCACTGATGATCCAAGTATACCGTCTCCTCCTCGACAATTCCGTGAATTGCCAGATAGTGGAAGCCAGGAATGCACCGTGCGCATATACATCATTAGAGGCATAGATCTGCAACCAAAGGATAATAATGGACTGGTAAGGGTCTAGTGATGTGGTTTTACTCATTCCATTGCTATGGAGGAAATGGACTAAAAGTAGGCAAGCAATGTGGAAAGGCATCAGTAGGTTGCATAGGGAGCGTTATTAGCAGAAAGGGAATGGTGGTGATTCCACTTTATAGATCATTGGTGAAACTGCACCGACACTACTGTGCTCAAGGCTGTGGACTATCTTCGAAAGGACGTGAATTACTGGAGATTGTGTAAAAAAAGAGAAGCAGCAGCTAAAATGGTTCATGTTGTAATAGCAGAAGACTTCTCCTCTATTAATGTCCTTTTTTAGTCTTTCCTGATAAAAAGGAGAGGGGGGGAAATGATCAACACTTTCAAATGCATACAGGGTTTTACCAAAAAAAACGGGAGGAAACCTATTTCTGAGAAAAGCGCAAGAACAAGAGGCCGTGCTCTGAAGCTGCGGGTTCAGGGGTATTGTGAGGAAGTACTTCACGGAAAGGGTGGGGGATTAGTGGCATAGCCTAACGGAGGTGGTATAGACATAAGGCAATTCAAACATGGTTTGGATAGACATAAGGCTTTTCTACATATTAAAGCAAGCCAAAGATCAAATGTGGTCTAAGGATTTACAGTAGATTGGAACATGGGGGGGCGGGGGGGGCCCAAGTGGTTCTCATCTGCCTTCGAATTCTGTGTTTCTATGTTTACAGCACTTACCGCCGCCTTGCATTACATTCATTTAGTAAAATGGATTCTATTTAAAATGTGCTGTTTATTATAAAGGAAGTGTATTGGGACCATTAACTTCCATCTGTCTTCTTTCATGCACGAAAGGAATAGTCACTATCCCAATATTGGGGATCTTATTACATTTGTGTGCTACTTGAATTGTGTGCTTTAAACCGTGTACTGGATCAAATGTGTTTTTATTGAACTTCTTCTTTTGTATGTTTTTTCCAGTGTGACCCTTACATTAAACTTTCACTGAGCAAGAAAGTGATTGAAGACCGAGATAACTATATACCCAATACTCTTAATCCAGTTTTTGGCAGGTATGTGTTTTTAATTTGCAAGATATTTGAAACATAATAAATGAGAAAATAAATATCTCGTAGAAGAATTATGTGCGCTATGGTCCTAAATGCCTTGGGGCCTATTCTAGTAGCGCCGAAGTGGGACAACCCGCTTCTAAAGTGCCCTTTAGAAGCGGATTGACATGCTTTGCTATTCTGTAAAGGCTTCTCGCATGTCCAATCTGTGTCTAAACCGCTATTTTAGAAGCGGCTTCACTCTGGCTCTGAGAATCCGTTCGGTTTGTCAAAAAAGCCTGAAACTTGCATTTTCTTGCCCACAACTGCAATTCTTGTTGCTCTTTTATGCCAACCGCTTCTAAAAACTCGCATTCTTTTAACACCACCTCCAGGGGGGAAGAGATTGGTATTGTGAGCTACATCTAGAGCCTGGAATATGGGGTTGTCCAAGGGGGCACAAGTCAGAATGGGGATGGAGTTGGCACCACCTCCAGGTCATTCTGCTTCTGAAGCAAGTACACTCCAAGCGGATTTGCTGTTAAACCGTGTGGTTTAGAAGAAGCGGTTTAGAAGAAGCGGTTTAGAAGAAGCGGTTTAGAAGAAGCGGTTTAGAAGAAGCGGTTTAGAAGAAGCGGTTTGCAATAGAGAATAGTGTTGTTTTTTTGTTTTTTTTCTCCCCGACATTTCATTTTGCTTTTTGTGAATATGCTAAACCATGCGGTTTAGCCATAAACACTTCAAGACTACTAGAATAAGCCCTCATGTTTTATTGGCCTGTAAATTGTGACCAGAGTGCCACGGACCCTATGCCATTGGTGCTCATGTGACCACTTCACAAACGATCGCTTGGTCACTGACGGGACAGAAGAGGAGGATTCTCTGCTCCCCTAGAAAATCAAGTGGGTAGATTATAACGTAGCTACTACGTCCCGGAGCCCCTTGAGTTCCAGATCGCACAATGTAGTGGCTACATCAAACGACACGCAAAGGGTTAAAGCGGCAATCGCCACACAAACTAGTGGGAGTTTTTAATTTAATTTAAAAAAAATTAACCCTATATAGACCAGGTGGTCCCTTGGGGCTGAATCTCGGCACTCGAAAGGGTTACCCAAATGGAAGTTACAATGTCGTGCAGTCTCACAATGCCTTTCTATTGGCTGCCCCCAGTGGCCATATTTCTCTCGGAGGAGCATTCTAAGGACATTTTAAAATGAAATATCTCCGGAACGAGGAGGGTCCTTGTAGCTCGGGAGTGCCACGATTTCAGTTCTGGGTCACCCATCTATCAAATAAAATCTGTATCAAGCTGTACAGAACGGCTCCAAAAAAAGTCACACAGGAATACATTCCATAGCTCAGGATTGATACTGCAATCGCAAAATGTCCACGGCATATGTAGAATACATACTTTTTTTTTTTATCCTAGATTTAATTTGTCTAATCCTTATCCCTGCAGAATGTATGAACTGAACTGCTTCTTACCCCAAGAAAAAGATTTGAAGATTTCGGTCTATGACTATGATACCCTGACACGTGATGAAAAAGTAGGAGAAACAACTATAGACCTGGAGAACAGATTTCTTTCCCGCTTTGCAGCTCAATGCGGACTGCAACAAACGTACTGTGTGTAAGTCTGAATGGGTTTTGGTAAATACATTAAAAAAAATTGTTTTGTTTTAATAAATTGGTCCTGTAGTATTGGCTATTTCTTACTACATTATTTTTATTTAATTCTACTCTCAATACCATTTTATAATTCATTTTAATATACTGAGCATCCTTTGATTTCCATAGCAGGTTTAAGCCCACTTCCCTGCAGTTTAATATCTTTGCAACACTTTCTTGTTTGTGATGATTTGTTGCCAATATTCCCAGCAGTAAAAGCTGCACACTGGAACAATAGATGTTACCTTGGTAATATAAGAATACATTGTAGCTGCTCAGTTACACTGAATGATTGATTGAAACTGAAAGACAGCCATTTAGTGTACCCTGGGGATCAGGATACTTGCTGATCAATTACCTAAGCTGTCGATCGTTGTGTGTGTGTGTGTGTGTGTGTGTGTGTGTGTGTGTGTCTGTCTCAAAATCTCCACCGTTGGCATATAGCCAATAAAGAATCACTTGTGTTCACATGTCTTGGACAGGTCTGCAACCTTGCCTTTCACCATTATCGCCTAGCATATAGTGCTTCCACTGCAGCAAGGTGTTCTGGGAAACGACATACAAATGAGCACACAATGTCACCTTTTGCCTGAAATCCATTTACATGGAACCCATATAAGCAAATGCTCTGCTGTTCACACAGCTTTTAAGCACAGCATGTACTGTAGAGTAAGCCAATACAACCAACCTCACACTGACACCCATTAAGGTTGAAACAACATGTCTGTGAGTGGTTTGACTGGCTTTGCAGCTAATCCCATGCTATTTAAAAAAAAAAATGAATGTGCTGTTTCGGATGCCTTGTTAAAGGGCAATGAGTTAAAAAAAAAACAAAATTCCAATCTCTCAAATACTTTCATCTCTCATTCACTATTCCAGGGACATTTTCATGTAATGTAATAAAATAATCAACTTGTGTTTCTGAATATTTTTGTAACATTTTGTTCGCTTCACGGGTCATATTTCGCCAAATACGTCCTCTACTTATTGATCTTTATTTTTCAAGGTGCACATAAATGAGGTTATGCATACTCCCTCATGCACTTTTTTTAACGCACATTTTCTGGTGATTAATTGTACATTATTACAGGAGACGAAAGGATATGGTGTAAAGCATTGTATGTGTAGGTGTTAAAATCCGGGGGTTGGCTCCTTGTAATCTTGAGCAAGGCACTTTATCTTCCTGTCTCTCAAGCACCAAAATAGATTGCAAGCTCTATGGGGCAGGGACGTGTCTGCAAATATTGTATGTACAGTGCTGCGTCCAGTCAGCGCTATACAATAAAAACTGTTATTGTATGTATATGTATATTTTTGTACCGTTAGCATGGCATAGGAATAGTATATTTGGCTGAAAAGGATACTGTAGATCCATCACAATCAGCCTTTGATATCACTGTATATTAACCCAGTGGCTGTGCCACAGAGCAGCTAACACACAGACCTTGAGCACGCCAGTAAATGACTGCAAACTCCCATAACTGGTCTGGTTGGTCCTATCATCGTGCGGGGCCACCTACGAAGGTCCAGGTTGGTACTTGGGAAGAACCCAAGGGAGTATGGGCACAACTGACACAAAATGCAATGTTATTGTGCCATGCAGCGACTGATTCGGCTGCTCACAGGCAGAATCTGCTGGCACAAAGTAGCATTTTGATGAGTCTGTTGTGCCCATACTACTTTTGGTTCTTTACAGTGCAGCCAAGCCTCTGCTCTAGGGCATGGGTGCTCAACTCCAGCCTCATGCCCCCAACAGGACAGGTTTTCAGGATATCCCTGCTTCAGTACAGGTGGCTCAGAGGCTGTCTCCAACTGAACAGTACAGGTGGAACAATCAGTGGCTGTCTTCGACTGAGCCTCTGAGCCACCTGTGCTGAAGCAGGGATATCCTGAAAACCTGACCTGTTGGGGGCGGGGGGGGGAGGGTAGAGAGAGAGGAGCATGAGGACTGGAGTTGAGCTCCCCTGCTATAGGGAATGCTGAAGTAAAGCGTGTAGGTTTGAAGTGCAGCCACAGAAACCTCTCAGCAGCCGTCTGAAAGGCAAATACAGAATAAGCAGAAAGGGGCGTGCAGGGTCCGCGGCGGCGTGCAGGGTCCGCAGGGTCCGCAGCGGCGTGCAGGGTCCGCGGCGGCGTGCAGGGTCCGCGGCGGCGTGCAGGGTCCGCGGCGGCGTGCAGGGTCCGGCGGCGGCGTGCAGGGTCCGGCGGCGGCGTGCAGGGTCCGGCGGCGGTTTGTAGGAAACAAGTAAATGGGCGGGTTATCTGCAGACGTTCTGCAATAGTGCATCAAAACCATAAAACTAGGTTATTTGCACTTCTATACTGTAACTAGGGACAAAAACCCCACCATCAAGAAGCAGACAGATCAAATATAAATAAATGAATCTGGAAGAAGTCCGAGGATCTTCACGATCGCCTCAGGCACATGAATACAATGCGATGCTTGAAGAATGTTGGGTCCAAGTGCATTAAAACTTATTGGGAAAAATCGGTCTTGCAACATTATTTTTGTGCCTGAAACAAATGCTACGTTAACATGTTCTGATGTCTAACTTTTTGCTTTTATTTGTTTTACTAAAAGTTACTTTTTTTTTTAATACATAGCTCAGGAATAAATCAGTGGAGGGATCAACTGAAACCCGCGCAAATCTTGCAGACTGTTGCCAGGCTGAAAGGAAGCGCGCCTCCTATGTTCTCGGAAAATGGAACAAAACTCGTTTTTTCAGGACGGGAATATACACTGGAGGAATTTGGTGAGCTCTTGGTTACTCACATGCTCGTGTGTCCAAGTCTCTGTACATGTGAAATTCTTCTGTTACCTGTGAGGTGTGGAGAAGGAAGGAGCACTCCCAGGAATGTAGAGAACTTGCCACTGGTGTTTGTAGATGTTGCAGAAGAACTGGTGTATTCGGCATAGTAAGCAAGTAAGACAAGGCGGCACTCATGGATACTTTTCTGGGTCCTAAATGTTGAGACACTGCACAAATCACCTTGAAAGTGTCCATGTTAGTGCTGCCTTTTATTAATTATTACTATATCTGAATGACACGCCGTTAGAATATATTAAAGTAACAACAAACACACTATATGGCACAAGCATCAATGCCACAATAGTGACACATGAGAACAATATATGTACATTTTATGTGTGCTGAGTTATAGTCTGGCATTAGTAACTGACATAATCCCAGACCAAATGATTACTGCCAACTATTAAACATCTAAGCCATATACCTGGAATCAGCAGTGCATACAAGGATATATCCTACTGCACTGGATATTAGTACACCCACATGTACAGCTATTAAATATTAATACAAGAGTGAAATTGCCATCTGTTCGATAGACATTGTTACTACCTATACACCCACTTACTCCCATATACTTGGAACTTGAGAGTAGGTCAGAAGAGATACTCTATCTGGCAATACACTGTGACAGAACCCATAAGGTCTAAGTGGGTTTAATCAGAGGATATTTTTACTCTGTACAATTGTGAATATGAGTACCAACAAGGCAAGTTCCTAACTGGATAAAACTATCTAAATATCTGTACGGCTATATGGGTTATTGCTATATATGGATGCAGTGTGTATACATGTTAAATACAATATATTAATTATACACTGGATGTTCGATTCTCTGAACGTGTTCAACTACTAGATATCACTATGTTTCGACATCGTGACAGAAAAAGCATATCAGTCATGATTCCTCTCTGCTAGTAACCAAGCATGTCCACTCAAAATACAGAGTAGACAGATCTAGCAGGTCTCTATACATATAGGAAATTATCACTGACTCACCTCCTCTTACTAATATTAGGTATATATAAAGGTATATTAATACCTCACCTAGGATACTATCTAAGAGGTAAATAATCAGTTACAGGGGAACACAATAAGAGACATAAATATTACATCCTGCCTCACATAGAGTCCAAACACTCTGGAGACACTAGGAGCTTCAATGGTTTTTAAATTAGTTTTAATAGTGATTAAATAAAATTATCTATGTTGTATGTTTAGCGCACTATAGGACCAGGATCTAATATAACTCAGGCCTGCGGGGATCTCTCTGTGTGTTCTCTACACACACATCCCTTTTGTCTTATACTTATCCCTGGCAGCACGCGACCGGAACTATTCACTGATATAAGAGTTTGAGCGAGGTTTCTCATCTTTATAATATATCTGAATGAACCTCATGTAATTAAACATGAGTCTACTCTACACTGGGCCGCTCCCCCCTCTCGTCCTCTACCTCCCCTCCCTCTCGTCCTCTACTCCCCTCCCTCTCGTCCTCTACTCCCCTCCCTCTTGTCCTCTACCTCCCCCCCTCCCTCTCGTCCTCTACCCCCCCCCTCCCTCTCGTCCTCTACCCCCCCCCTCCCTCTCGTCCTCTACCTCCCCTCCCTCTTGTCCTCTACTCCCCTCCCTCTTGTCCTCTACCTCCCCCTCCCTCTCGCCCTCTACTCCCCTCCCTCTTGTCCTCTACCTCCCCCCCCTCTCGTCCTCTACCCCCCCTCTCGTCCTCTACCTCCCCCCCTCCCTCTCATCCTCTACCTCCCCTCCCTCTCGTCCTCTACTCCCCTCCCTCTTGTCCTCTACCTCCCCCCCCTCTCGTCCTCTACCTCTCATCCTCTACCTCCCCCCCTCTCTCATCCTCTACCTCCTCCCCTCTCTTGTCCTCTATCTCCCCCCTCCCTCTCGTCCTCTACCTCCCCCCTCCCTCTCGTCCTCTACCTCCCACCTCCCTCTCGTCCTCTACCTCCCCCCTCCCTCTCGTCCTCTCCCTCCCCCCTCTCGTCCTCTACCTCCCCCCTGTCATCCTCTACCTCCCCCCCCTCTCATCCTCTACCTCCCCCCCCTCTCATCCTCTACCTCTCTCACAATACGCGCACACAGGTTCCATCATCGAAGTAGCGTGCTTTATCTACAATTGATCTAATATATATCTATCTCCTTTTTTTTATATTTCATGCTGACTACAGAGTTCATTGTGAAATCTCTTTTGGATGGGGGACTGAGTTCTCTGCAATTTTCCGAAAACTGCTATATATCTTCTCAGCACTAATTAATGCAAATAATAAATGCTGCTTATTTTCTCCATTTGATATGACCCCCTCACTAATAAAAAATAGCATTGAATGCTTAGTATATATTTTTATTGGGCTTTTGGACATTCGATGTGTTTTGGAAGGTGTTGCACAGATCAGTAAAGTTCCCATACATGCACATCCTGCCGCACTGTAATGTTGCCAGCACTCCGGAAACGGACACTTGTTACATCACATTGTATAACCCTAGAGACATTCTTTAATATCTTCCCTTTATGATACACACTTGTTTTTACACTGCTGCTGAGACCATAATTACCATAGCCCTTCCTATACAACCCCTTTATATTAGTAACAGATTTTTTTTCATATTTAATGTACAGAGGCAAACAAAAAACTTCATCAGCACCTCGGACCTGTCAGCGAGCGTCTTGCTCTTCATGTCCTGAAGACCCAGGGCCTTGTCCCAGAACATGTGGAAACCAGAACTTTGTATAGCACTTTCCAACCCAACATTTCACAGGTGGGTCTGATGCGTTGCCCATTCTAGGCACCTGCTTTTGTTCCCTTTGTTACCAGACGTGTGATGGGTAAAAGTGTCAACATTCAGGAGTGTATTTCACATTTATTGTACAGGTTCAGTAAACCTGTTTTAAGATCTAAAACCCCACCCCCCAGAGCGTGACCTGCAGACGTCCCTGTTCAGCTCGGCCATCCAAACGGGCTGATTAAATATCTTTAGCATTACATTAGAATTGAGAAAAACCGGGAGAGCATACAAGCTAGGGGGCTTTTTTTTCACTTCATAAAAATAGGCATTATGAAAGCAAGTGAACAATGATCGATAAATATGTACATATATAGTGACGATATTTCACTTTGCTTTGTAATTCTGTTACTCCCAATTTAATGTTTGGTTTAATTTTTTGAAGTGAAACTTCCTTAGTGGCACCTCATTCGAACTGGGGCAAAAAAGAATTGTGGAGACAGAAATGAAACGGATGTGACGTCAGTGCTGGCAGTTGAGGCCGGGCTGTGTTCTGGCTCAGCCCGACCCCAACACTGACATCACACCCGCTCCACAAATCAGATGCGGCGACGATAGCCGCCGGCGCCGCTCCTAACGGCCGCAATTTCCCTCAGGTGGAGATGGGCACGGGCGGCATCCGGGGCAACCCGCACCGGCTCCTGGGACCAGACCTGCTCTCTGTCCCAGCCGCGCGCTCTGCCGGGCTGGAGACTCCACAGAGCCCCCCTGCGCATGCGCTGCTGATCTCACTCGGGTACAGGTAGCAAGGGGACCTATTCAGCCACCGCCAAGCTCTGCGCTGCCCGCGCCGCTCATGCGCAGTAGTCATGGCGACGCTGCCGGACGCCACAGAAGCGGCGGGCAGCGGCGCCATTCCCCCCCACACGTCCGCTGCCATGCCGCGCATGCGCTGTTCCCCGCGCCCGCTGACATGCCGCGCATGCGGTAGTCATGGCGACGCTCACGGACGCCACGGCTTGGAGACCTCCCTGCGCTGCCGCTGCTTCACATGCCTGCCTCCTGCTTGTAGCTGATCTCCGGGCCGGTCACCGACCCCCTGTCCAGTGGGATGTCTGTCTGACATGGAGACCCGCGCCCTGCTGGATATCTGGGGGGAGGCGGACGTGCAGGGATCCTGCCCGTCCCAAGTCCCAGGATCCTGCTTCTCCCCCTGGACCCCCCGTGCAGGGGAGGTGAGCAGGAGGAGGAGGAGACCTAGGAGCTGAGGGGGGCCGAGGAGGAAGACGAGGAGCCGCCCCACCCTGGGGAAGTGGGGGGGCCCCGAGTCATCCTAGGACAACTTCACAAGGAGAGTTCTTCCTGCTACACCGAGCACACGATCAAGATGGAGGAGGGGCCCAGCGTTGCCATCCGTCATTCATATATACTCGTACTCACCTCCTGTGTCACACACAGTCAAACACACCCTGTGTCACACGTACGCGCACTCAGACACACACTGTCACACGCACACTCAGTCACACGCACACTCAGTCACACGCACGCACACACAGTCACACGCACAGTCACACGCACAGTCACACGCACACACAGTCAGTCACACGCAGTCACATGCACACGCAGTCACACGCACACTCAGTCACACGCACACTCAGTCACACGCACACTCTGTCACACGCACACTCTGTCACACGCACACTCTGTCACACGCACACTCTGTCACACGCACACTCTGTCACACGCACACTCTGTCACACGCACACTCTGTCACACGCACACTCTGTCACACGCACACTCTGTCACACGCACACTCTGTCACACGCACACTCTGTCACACGCACACTCTGTCACACGCACACTCTGTCACACGCACACTCTGTCACACGCACACTCTGTCACACGCACACTCTGTCACACGCACACTCTGTCACACGCACACTCTGTCACACGCACACTCTCAGTCACACGCACACTCTCAGTCACACGCACACACAAGGAATTCACACTTAGCTATTTGCACTAATACAGGGGATGTGTGCCGAGCACGGGCATTCTAAGTCAAATTTATTTGCGTTTTGTCAGTGAAATTGTATTTTGATTTTTAATTAAAACATCACCAACCCAAATACAATTTCTGTGACAAAAGTCAAAGAAGTTTCACTTACTATGCGCGTGCACAGCACACACAGCTTCTTTTAAAAAAAACTTTCCCCTGCGTAGATTAGTAGTTGCACAGTAGTTGCACAGTAGTTGCACAGTAGTTGCACAGTAGTTACATAGGCATTTATCATTGTTAGGCCGCGGTCCCACTCAGCACTGTAGCGCGCCCGGTGGGAGGCGGCGCGTGCACAGCGCTTCACGATCTGTGGAGAGAGGCAGAGATTGTGACAGGAGGGGGTGTGGTGGGGGGTTTGCAGGGGCGTGGCCATGACCTCACACGGTTGGTTCCCCCTCATTGGCTGAACCGCCAGGGGGTGTGGCCACGGCTCCGTCGCAAGTTGTAAATATTTTTTTTTTGTATTTACCAAAATTAGTAGTACAGCGCGGCTGCACCTTCCGCGCGAAGGTACTTACTGGGCCCGGTCTGATTGGGGGGCAGTGCTTGTGTGCACAGCGCACGCCGAGGCGCGCTCTGTAGAAGGCACTGGGGCCGCGGCCTCGCTGTTGCTATTTTCAAGACAACATATGGATTAAAGATGCATTCTTGTTTGCTTTTTCTGTTCCATTTCCAACTCATCATATACTTTATGAAATCCTCCATGTGATTTTGCCGAGCAGAACTTAGCTTGTAGAATAAGCTGCTTCTGGTGATTTGAACACACAGGATTTTCATCTGTTTTCATACAGGGAAAACTGGAGATGTGGGTTGATGTTTTCCCCAAGTCCTTGGGACCTCCTGGGCCTCCCTTCAATGTCACACCACGCAAAGCTAAAAAGTAAGTGTTCTTAAAGTGGTCACTTTTGTGCTTGTTGTTATCACCACTGTCGGGCTCCAATGATTCTCAGGGAGTCTTGTTTCTTTAGTCACTCATTCATTTTGCCAATGGATTTTTACAGTCCCACTACTTTGCTGTTTTTTTTGCTCCAAACGCTGAAATCGGACTGATTTGTATCATGGCTGGGTCCATGGTGCATTTGCCCGTGCGGAGGCGTGCGCGGCGTGACATCACTCGCGTGAAGCGGGTGCGTTTTGTGGCCAGTGGAGACGTGCCATAGGGGGGCGGGCCTAGGGGCGTCACGGAGCTGATTCGCCCTCGTTGGGCGAACTGCTCACGTGACCGGCCTGTCGCGCCCAGAAATAGGTTTCAACTGATTTCTTGTGCAACACGCGCCTGTTTCCGCCAGCACGCCGCATGAATAAGGCAATCGAATCGCTCAGCGTGCGGATGCCTCTGCACGTTCTGTGGTACCTTGGCCCCAGCTTTGGGCTGCGGCCAGGGTGATGCTGAGCGGGCGCTCACGCTGGCCGCGATTAAACATATTGCAGCAATGTGTGTGTGGCCAGCGTGAGCGAGCGCCTGCACATGCTCGGCACTTAGCTGCTTGCAGAGCAAGCAAAATTGAATTTGCCTCTCGCTGGCGTATCTTGTGAGCGGTTCACCCAATGAGGGCGAACCAGCTCTGTGACATCATGGTCACGCCCCCCCGCGCAAGCACCTAGCCAGCCACACATCTCCCAGCCGAGCAGGGAGTGTGACGTCACCACGTACGAGCGCCAGCGCGCTCCCTCCCTGCATGGCCGCAGCTTTAGGCAGAGAACAAAACAGATGTCCCCTAACCAATTTAACACTTTTTCCCCCTGTTTCAGCTATATCCTCCGTGTCATTGTTTGGAACACAAAGGACGTCCTCCTAGACGAGAAGAGTATCACCGGAGAGGAAATGAGTGATATTTATGTAAAGGGGTAAGACTTGCCAGATATCTCTCTAATGGTAATCTTACACATTTTTAAGATTGATCCCAATTTTGGGTGGAAAGTGAAATGTGTGAAAACTAGGGCTTCACCTGAAACAGCTTGTTTAATCACAATAGTGTCGGCATGATCACACAGAATAAAGCGAGTCTGCTAAGAAGAAGTATAACGTGAGACATTTAGTACAATTTTTTTTTTTTGATCAAACGTGGTATTTTTTGTGTGCATGATGTAAACAATGACATGGATTTCCAAATGTTTTTATGAAGCAGACATTACAATTACTGTATGATAGATCATTTCAACAATAAGTGACAAGTAGTTGCTTTGCATTCATCTTTTAGAACTGCCCCGTAAATAATCTATGCATTTTCACACTAATATGGAATTCTTTCAACATTCTAAAAAGAATTGCTACCTCATGGGCATGGCATGCAAGATCCATAGAGCATCGTTCTGTAATCTACCCTCAGTAATACTATATCCAGACTGAGCTCATTTACAAATGCAAGATTAGTGCAGTGGGGTTTTTACTGTTAAGCCTACTGATAGTTTTAGTTAATCACTCAAGTGTGTAATGTAAGATTAGGCTGTTTAATATGAAACTTACAATGCAGTTTAGTGGCAGAGAACATTCAAGTCCAGAATGTATTAATTTATTCTCCCACTAATCTAGTTCTTTCTCTTTTGCTCTCTAATGCTACCTAATCTTAACGGTAACTGATTTTACTTGCTTTTTATTGAGTAAAGTGACCTAGACTTGCATGCATCTATTGGTCTCCCATGAAACCTTCAATTTGTGTATTCTGGGTTGCTGAGAAGCATTTCTACAATGATGCAAAGTTTGTTGTGCTACCTGTTTGCTGAACCAACGGAGCCGGTAATCATTTTATCTTCCGAAAAGATCTGTGCTGTTTGAAAGTTCATATATTGGACAACTTATGTCTGATTTTTATGGACCGGTTCAGAAGAAAATATCACATACAAAGCATCTATTAACAATTAAAAAACAAAGTAATCTGATGGATTTATACTAAAACGGATGGTTTTGAGGTCACAAATGATATTATCTTTTTAATGTTGACTGATTAACAGGCGCCTTCATCTTCCGATTTTGCATGAATGACAAATCTAAATGCTTATTTATGTCCGTGCCTGCAGATTTGAGAATATAGAATGACCTATTTTGCAGTCTCATACGTTGGATACCAGAAAAATGGTGGCCTGTGATAATATAATGAAACGTGGTCCTCTGCCGCATACAGTATTTTAATAGATTGTATTTCTTTCAGCTAAATTAGCACCAGATGCCGGGTATTAGCGAGTGGCGATCCAGCCAATCCTGAATCTATAGACAGGGGGGTTGATTTACTCCGGACTTGATTTTCTGCCTGGAGTGAGACCAGCTGATCGTGCAATAAAACCACGCTGAAACCTTTTTAAAAACACACACTTGCAATTTTGTAATTAGTGCAAACTTTTTTTGGAAGGTAAATGCACGAGCTCTCCGTTATATAAAACTCAAATATGTTTGCATATTACTTTCAGTTGGATTCCTGGCAATGAAGAAAATAAGCAGAAAACAGATGTGCACTACAGGTCACTAGACGGTGAAGGAAACTTTAACTGGCGATTTGTGTTCCCGTTTGAATACCTTCCAGCAGAACAACTGTGTATTGTTGCTAAAAAGGTGGGCTCTTCCAGCATGGTGGTTTCTGTATTAAATATACTGTGCATTAAGAAAAGGAGGCAGGTATGCTGTAGGCTTGCATGCCACGTCAAGGCAGAACCGTTAATGCAGGGCTTAACAAAATACCCCTTTTCATGAGATTTTTCTTTTATCTTGGCCTAATTGGTAGGAGCGCAGGAATCGTTCTTTTTGTTTTTCTATGTGTAAGGCCTTTCTTTTTACCTGCAGCAAACTTCTATAGTGAGGAACTCGGTATTATGTACAGTTTCATGCTATAGGTTTGCATGACTCTTATGGGCACCTACAGCTAAGTTGTTAGAATAAATATTTTTTAGTTCTAATTTAACATTTGCCTTCTTGACCACCCTGTAAGCTTTGCATAAATGTTTGAAGGGGATTTGTAGTTGGGTCGGTGCTATAGTACTGGAATCTTAGAACCTTGTTAACAATGAATCAGTTGTCCGTAAGGACTGCAT
The DNA here is from genome assembly GCF_040206685.1 of Ascaphus truei. Lineage (NCBI taxonomy): Eukaryota > Metazoa > Chordata > Amphibia > Anura > Ascaphidae > Ascaphus > Ascaphus truei. The sequence continues at coordinate 78,204,989 of NC_134490.1, read as the reverse complement.
GTAAACGCATTTTGGCTGCTCCATGTTTGAGCCACCTTCCTGTACTCTTTCATTTCAGGAGCATTTTTGGAGCCTTGATAAAACTGAGTTTAAGCTACCGCCGAAACTAATCCTTCAAATATGGGACAATGACAAATTCTCTTTGGATGACTATTTAGGTATATACATTCGATGTTTCTTCTTCTTGTGATTATTTCTTTAGTTCATACACTTCCTTCAAACTAGTAAAAGGAAAGAATGAATCCCTCGCACTTTCTCCATCAGGCTGATCACACATTCTACTTATTTTATTTTTTTCCTTTTCTACTTTGGTGAACAATAGCAAGTTTTGTAAGAATTTTTTTAAAATCATTATTATCTTTATTATTATTATTATGTCATTCTATTTTTTTCTGACTGCCAAACAATAAAGGTGGTATAATTCAGGTTACTTGTGTAGGTTTTTCTAAATCCACTTTTTTCAAATTCATTAAACTAAGACAACCTTTGATTTTTATTGAGATCAACTGCTGCTTTTAGTTTTGTCGACGACAAACTGTGTTAGGGCTATGGTTACCATTAGTGAAGCGCACCACTGGCCTCGGACCTGACCAGCTGCTTCTCTGAAACGTGTGTGCCAAACCATATGTTATGCAGCCTTGTGGGAGGGATGTAGGAAAGGTCTCTGGGGAAAGAGCATAATTCAGAAAGACACTTTTACTAGTGTACTGACTGAGTCATAGGAGGCTTTTACCAAAATTATTGTTTTAACAAGAACCTGTTAGTGTGTCGAAGTTTGACCTGGGCTACCACAAAGAGGTGCTGATAACATTAATCAAGAGGTATATTTATTAATGTGTCCAGGGTAATGGGCAAAGCTTAGGGATGTGCTCATGGAATTTGGGTGATAGAGGGCACACAAAAACTCAGACCATTTTTGAACATATTATTAATGTGAACCTAGCAACGCAGGTTCCTAATAAAAAGCAAGGTATTTAATTTCATTTTATTTGTACGGGGTACAATAAAGTAAAGGTTGTGAGGTTTCTAGTGAATACTGCCAGGTTTGTAATCCTGATTTGCTTGTCCTGTACAGTGTTATTTACGGATGCGCAATAGTATAACGTAAGCTGAATAGTCAATATTGTATGATGAGTGGCTTTAGTAAGGATTTACATCAATTTACAAGTCCTGATTTGACAAATGTGAGATTTTGTAGCTGGATTGGCCCTTTAGCAACTTTTGGGCCAAGTTACACCCCATTACTAAGCTGTAATTTTCGTTCCATGGTGACATGCTACAGCGATGTCTGTTACTACTTTTATTAATTCCTATAATGAATATTGCATATGTGCGACTAGGGAATGTTTCCCTGTGTGAATTTATCTGCTTGTGGCCCCATACCTTTTGCAGTCTGTGGCATATGTTGCAATGCAAAGATCCTATATTACTCAGAGCGAATGTTAAAGAGCAAAATATGCAGAAGTATGAAATCTTTAGCAAAGTGTCATGAAATAATACCGTAACATGCTTTGCAAAAGCACTTCCTGGCTTGGTTTAACGTAATCTTATTTTTAATGAAAGAAAACGAATGGTTCGTTGGACTTCGTTTTAAAAAGAATCTCCTGTAACTTGTGTTGCCTTGGTGATTGGTGATTGGTGATACTGGTTAATAAGAGAGGAGCACTCGGGTCTTAGGGCCAACATATGTTTCCACAATCTACTGCCTTTTCCAACAATGTCCAGGTCAAAATCCCAGAGTGGAGGATATATATGTATGCAGCAAACTGCAGAAAGCCGTCATATATCAAGTGTAATTTGCAATCCAACATTTATTCTGATGGAATTATTGTCCATAAAACCTTATTTTTTATGCTCTAATAATGTTTTACGCTCTTTTCCAGGTTTTGTTGAACTTGATTTACATCGCTCAATAATCCCTGCAAAGGTCCCAGAAAAATGCAGTTTAGACATGATTGACCGGGTCAAAGCCCCAAAGGTGGCCTCTATTTTTGAGCAGAAGTCCATGAGGGGATGGTGGCCGTGTTATGCGGAAAAGGATGGAGCACGCGTTTTAGCAGTAAGGAGACGTACATGTATTTGCTTCAGTTCTAAACTCTCTGCTTATACAGTAGTAATTCTAAAACATTTTAGTAAAGTTAAATTGTCAGATGTTACATGGATTTTCGTGTATTGACTTTTGGAGTTGCTACTTTGGTGAACACACTTTTTATAGCAGTTCTTTTTGGTCTTGGTTTCTTCCAGCCTGTGTGTCAGATGGATTTGACCCTTTTAATTGCTCTGGCTCACTGCAGGAGTTTGCCTCCGGCAATTCCTCCTACTCTGTTGGTAAAAGAAAAAATCCTGCAATGCCTCATTGCCATTTCAACGATGAGGCCTTTCAAAGTTTACAAGTGCCAATTGCAAAGGATCTTCACACACCTCATTTGAGAAGGGATGAAATTAGATCCAATTGTAAAGAAAGTAATTTTTGCTTAACTGGACAGAGCGCAATAAAACCTCCAGTTCTGCTCCTGTGGTCCTGGATGTACTTTTTATAGTGGAAGACCATAACACTACAGTGCATTTCTGTATCACACACAGCTTTACAGAGCCTGTTGAAGTTTCTCAAATATCAGATGGTATTTAACATACTAGCACCTTGAAAAACACTTGTCGAACACAGACATTTTATGAATTTCTATAGAAAATTATATACTTTCTCTGATTCTACACAGAAATGCAAATTTAAGCATTAATACACACATGAATCATTCATATTATTTCTGAGTGAAAATAGCAACCATTTTAAAGGAGGTTCTAACACTAGATGTTTTTTGAGGGGTTCCACAGAAGCAATACATTTTACAGGGTCCCCCAATCTCAAAAGATTAAAAACTGCTGCGCTGACGTATGATACATGTGCAGTGCATTTCAGCGGCATATTTCAGTTGCCAATTTCTTACAATGCTGATTTCAAAATTGAGGTCACAGAGATATGGACTCAGCTGAGCCTGCTATAGAGGTTTTGCATCAAAGCCAGAATCCATTTTTATTGTAAGCCGTCAGAACATGGTGTTTAGTGAGATGTCATGAACTTGTTTTCATTTGCCAAAGGGAAAAATTGAGCTGACTCTGGAAGTCCTCAATGAGAAAGAGGCAGAAGAAAGGCCAGCTGGCAAGGGACGGGATGAACCCAACATGAACCCCAAGTTAGACCAACCAAAGTGAGCCATTTTTCTTCCATCACTGGTGTTTGGGAATGCTTAGATTAAGATGCACCGCATTCGGTGACTTCTCACAGATTTGGGTGTAGCACCTGATTAAAACCCATCAACACTGACATTTTTGTTTATCATTTTACATGTTCCTTTTTTTATTATTTAAGACTTGACTGAAGCATATTCTGCTGTATAATTGTGTATCTTCTCTGAATCTTTGTCTTCCCGGGCAGCAGAATAGTAGATCTTGTCTCCTCTCCGTAGATATAGTTAATTATTAATTGAATCGCTCTATTTTCTGAGACTCGAGTATTTAACCCTCTCTGTTTGTTAATGTGATTAATATTGTTTCTTTCAAAATGCAGCCGACCAGACACCTCCTTCCTTTGGTTCACAAATCCATGCAAGACAATGAAATTTATTGTGTGGCGCCGGTTTAAATGGATCTTCCTTGGCATCATCATCCTGCTGCTTGTACTGCTATTCCTCGCAGTGTTCTTGTATTCATTGCCGGTAGGCATTTTTGAATGTTACTATACTATTCTTTCCCTTGATATATCACTTGAGTTGGCCTTTTATTTTGTGCTTGAATTAATTAGTAACCAGGGTTCTTGTGCCATTATAATTTAAGCCGTCTAGTAAATTAATTACAGGTTATGTACGCATTGACCGGAACTGCATTCAGGTTTGTTTTGCTTGCTCGAATCTGGTTTTAAGCATTGGATACAGTGCCTCCAATGCAGATTTCGGTAACATCATGTCCATGATCATTGGCATGATAATTCTATTCATTTCTTAGTTTTTAAAGCCATTTGTTCTCCTTTTTCTAGGCCGTGTGACAAAATAATGTTTAACCAACACTTTGACTAAACATTGAAGATCAATTCTCTTTGACCATTTGTATCTAAAGCATTTTCTTTAACTTCTAGGGCTATGTGTCGATGAAGATCGTCAGGCCAAATTCATAGGGGCAAAGGCCTCTTCAAAGAAATTCATGGACCAAACGCTGTATGGTTATCTTAATGGGTCTAACCTTGTTCTCTTGTCCGCTTAAAAGCAATGTAACGAAGGCAGAAGCCTTAAACACCAAGGTTAGGGAAGGTTCACGGGGTCATGAGTAGAGTAAAGAGTCACTTAGGGTATTTTTTTTTATTTTCCCTTGACATTACTCCGTGTTTTCATTGCTGGAGTTCACGCACACATACACTTCAGGTGGAGGGCTCTCTGGTTTCTCCCCCCCCCCCCCCCCCCTAAACTATACATATGATATTAAAATAAAAAAATTATCACTGTAGAACTACCCCTGAACTGCATCACATGGCATCTGCTCACTTAAAATGTTTTTTTTTTTTTTTTTTTGGTAAGTGCTTGTAAAAAGTGCAATAGAAAGTGCAAATTAGTGTACGTGTATATGATGATAAAATGCAAAACAAATATTTCCTAGAAGTAGTTTTTATATAGTATTTTTTATCATTGTAGTTGACTATTAAACACTGCAAAATAAACAAATATCACGGTTTTCGACTTGTCTGTTATTATTGATTTAGAGTTATCGATGCAACGTTTTAAATGAAACTTGAAAAACATTATATGATAAAGCTTCTAAAAACCTGAAACTCCTGATTCTTGTGCACACATTAGTCTTGCTTCCTTTATTTGCTCTTGGTATTTTATCTAATTGTACATTTATCCTATACCCAAGCTCCATGAAGAGAACAGTGTGTGTATATTTAGTATGTCATGAAGTGTAGGGCCTGTCTGGATATCTTGCTTTCATGTAAGTAGATCTGATGTTGGCCATGTAGATAAAAAAGAATGCGCTAATATTTTGCCTCTAGATCAGGGTATTCAGCTCCAGTCCTCAAACCTCCCAACAGGTCAGGTTTTCAGAATATCCCTGCATCAGCACAGGTGGCTCAATCAATCTCTGCTTCAGCACAGGTAGCTCTGTCAGAGGCTCAGTCTTTGACTGAGCCTGCTGTACTGAAACTGGGATATCCTGAAAACCTGACCTGTTAGAGGGGGCGCTACGGCCTGGAGGTGAGCCCCCCTGCTTTAGTCTGTAGCGTTCTCTTTAAGTAATCGTGTCAAAATATAATAGTCTTCCCATTCAGATGGTTTAACAGCCCCGTGACCTATAACTGAAAGGTAAAAGCTGGGACTAATCATAACCCAGATGGATTGTCACTTCACTATTGACCAAATTACACTTAGAAGCAATTAGCAATTGGTGCAGTTAATGTTTATAGCATTGATTTAGACATATTTAATAATAATGGAAAATCGACACCGGGGTAGAAAGAAACTGACAGGTGTATGCATGTTAATTGATGGATTGGTACAAGTTTTTTTTTTTTTTGTTTTTGTTTTTTTAAATCCAACCTAGGCTTGTAGCTGTATGGAATATTAAATAAATCTGGCGTTTGGAAAATATTTATGAATCGAAATGTGACGCTAGTTAAAAAAACATTTTTAGGAAGATCACTGGAAATCAGTGTTAGAATCTACTATGGGTAGGGTGACCAGATTTTCAAAATGAAAAACCGGGACACAATAAAAAATTATTTATAAAACAAATTACATCACGTGACGCACCCCGTTGCCATGACAACGAGACACTGACGTCAGGTGGTGACATGTTGCCATGACAATGTGGTATCACGTGATGCCTCGGCATCCTAATGCGTTCCGTTTGTGGGGGCTGCAGTGTCTGTGTGTGTGTGTAGGAGGTGGGCCCTGCAGTGTGTGTTTGTGTATATATAAATAATGAAGACATTAAAATTAAAATAATTAACAAATTAAAATTCAATAAATAATGAATTGACAAATTAAAATTAAATAAAAATTTTTTAGGCATTAATTAAAATTAAGACTTTTAAACATGTGACATTCCTGACCTTGTGTGTATATTACACTTTGTAAAATAGGGTCTCCTGCTCTCCTCGTTGCAGTCAGTGACATCACTGCCATGCAGGGCCGCAGACAGCTTTTCCGAGGCCCAGGAAGAACGTTTTCACCGGGGCCCCCTACCCACGTTTTGGCGGCCGTGCGAGAACCCCCCCTTCTCATACACCTCCTCACTCTCACCCCACCTCACACTCCCCATTCACCCATTCCTTCCCTCCCTCTCTTACACCCCCACCCCCATGTATATTTCTCCCCTCCCCACACTCAACCTCCCTCCCCAATATATTGACACACTGACACACACACACACACACTGACACACACACACACTGACACACACACACACTGACACACACACACACTGACACACACACACACTGACACACGCACACACACACACACACACACACACACACACGCACACACTGACACGCGCACACACTGGCACACACACTGGCACGCGCGCACATTGGCACGCGCACACACTGGCACACGCACACACTGGCACGCGCACACACTGGCACACGCACACACTGGCGCACGCACACACTGGCGCACGCACACTGGCATGCACACAGGCATGCACACACGGGCACACTGGCAAGCACGCGCACTGGCACGCACATACTGGCACGCACACGCACACATACTGGCACGCACACACACGCACACTGGCACGCACTGGCGCGCAAACGCGCACACACACTGGCACACACACACTGGCACACGTGCACACACACTGGCACGCACACGCACACACACACTGGCACACGCACACGCACCCACATGGAGAGGAGGAAGAAGAGAGTACGAGGGGGTGGGGTAAGGTCTAATGTATTTATTGTATGTCTTTATATAGCGCCAAAAGTGTACCCCGAAGAGCTTACAATCTAAGAGGTATGGTGGGAGACTTACAGAGACAGTAGGTGAGGGAATAAATGCTGTATGGCAGTGCTTGGCCACAGTGGGTGATAGGATAATGATAATGTGGCAGGGTCTTATGGGCCCCACTCTAGAATTAGGCAGGACTGCGAGGCATGATCTACCTGAGCTTTCACCACCATATCGGCAACAGCATTGGCAGAAGTGGAGCAGGGCACGATCACACTCCCCCTAGACAACTGAGCAGCAGTTTCAGATGTGTATTCATGTTGACAGAGCAGGAAGGGGGATCTGAAAAGGCTGTTTCTCTCTTCTCTCTCCTCCCCCACCTTATTTTTGGAGCCTGTGTCGATGGATGGGTGGTATTTACAGTCAGGAGTTGTAGGGTCTGGGAGGGAGACGGCAGCAGTGTACACAATGCTAGAAAAACCGGAGACTGGTAATGCATTTTAGCTGCTTCTATTGTCCCAGCAGAGGAGAAAAGCACAGACTGGGAAGTTCAGAGGGACCAGGTCAAGCCACCAGTGCGACGGCCTCATGATTAGGAGGGTGATAGTGAGGCTCTCGTGTTGTGCCGCACAACTACTGTGTATGGCGGTAGACATTTGCTTCTTAGTCTCGAGTGGTACTTTGGGTGGTGGTGTTGGGGTGTGGACAGGGGTGTTCGTGGGGGGTACCTGCTGCCTATTATGGTTGAAAGGTAATTGATGTTAATGATACTACTCCAACGTTTTTATGTTGTGTGAAACTGTGTGCTGCTGAGGCGCATTTGTATGATGATAACATTTCCATTTTCCAGCTCCATTGAAGACATTTTAATGGCATTGTAACAATCTCCTGCGCAGCGGTGCAGAAACAATACAAGTCACAAAACTAGTTTAAAGTCCCGTGTTTTTGGAAGCGGTTTGTACATGAACATAAACTGTATGAGAACATCACGTGTTACTGGCGGGTTACCTCTCCCAGCGAAGGACTTGCGCCAAATATCTTTGTACATTAATGTGCAAGTGTGTTATCTCAATACCGCTTATGAACCTAAGATCATTGGAAGCACCAATCTGCACCGTTTGACTCACAAAAAAATAAAAAATAAACAACCTTTGACCTTTTATGTAACACTTTTGACGCTACGTGTGTTACTCGTTTAACAACTTGAGTTAAACCATTTTTCGGCATCTCTGAAATGTCCCGTCCCTGTAATTATTGAGCTCCAAAGGAAAGCTTCCCAGCGATGGATTAAAATAATGGGCATGCATTGCAAATGGAAATCGCCTCACGGCTGCCTCATGATATGAACACCGCTCTAAGTAAATGCATTTTTGAAAGGCTGTTTGAAGATTAAATGTAGCTTCAGAAGTACATGTAAACCCTGCTTTCTAGCCCTCGGACTTATGACTTGCTGAGGTGGGGGCCTGAGTCCCTATTGATAACATAATGGCCACGTGTGGCCTATGGTCAGACGGCAGTAAGAATGCAGCTATAATATACAGATAATAAACGTTTACTTGGCCACTACTAGCATGTGATCACTACAGACTGTATGCAATATAACACAATCCCCAATGACTGTGCGGGTGTGAAGCCATGTCAGTGATGCATTAGCGGCCCACTTGTGGGTATGTTGGCTTGTGGTGGTTCCAGCACATCGTGGGAGCTCGGTGTGTACTGACTGTTGCAGGCCTGTGCTTCAGAAAGGTTGCTTTGGAACCGCTGTGCTTTAGCCATTGAAGGTCTGCTCTGACAGTGCTTGCTCTCTATTGTGTCCAGACTCGATGCTCTTGCTGCCATGTGCACACTCCCCACTGAATCTGATAGCCCTCAGGTCCGCACAGCTCTGTAAACATGGCAGCCCTCCTTTTTAAAGTCTCCTCCCTCTTAGTCGCTCCTATTGCACAGTTGTTATTGTCCACAGTCACGTGTATATGTATCATCACACTGGGTTACATAATAAGGACGTCAACCTGAAATCTTCCCATGCAAGGGTAGGATGGCTTGCAGTGGGGAAAGTAGATTTTTATTCTTGCATGTCCTCGCCCAGGCATTTGAAGCATTGGAGGTGGTGTCTGGGAGTACTCTCCCGGAGAAAAGTGAGAGGCTAAACATATATAATTTATAAACACTTTCACAATCCTTCAAAATAGGCAGGATGTTGTTTCTTTACCCCTCCAATAATACCCCCTCCTCCCACAGTGTACACACAATAATACCCCCTCCTCCCACAGTGTACACACAATAAAAAAATAAATAATACACAATACAAACCCAATAGTACACCCCCCCCCCCCCCAGTCCCGCATGTGGATGCTAAAGTTGGGCCCGACCAAGCTTACAGGAGGAGTGGGAGGCCTGCAGCAGCTAGGGAGTACTGGGACCCGGAGGCAGAGGCCTGCAGTAGAAGCTGGACCTGATCTCTGGGAGGCAGCCCGCAGCCAGTGGGCCGGGGACAGTTGTCTCTGCTCTCTTCCTCTCCCCCCCCCCCCCCCCAGGCGGTTCTGCTTCTGACCAAAACTAAAGAAAACTAACCAGCCTCTCCAGCTCCCCTCCCTGATCGCTGTCTTCCCCCCACCAGATGACAGCTCCAGTCAGTGACATGATGCCCTGACATTTCCTGCCTCTCTCCTGTACTGTCCCATGTAGGTGCACGCCGGAAGTGTCTGTCTCAACTTACGGCACGAGTCGATCACAGAGCCTGGCATGGGACAGTACAGGAGAGAGGCAGCAGCTTGGGGTTGGCTGAAATAGCAGCAGCTCTTTATTAGCTTCTCAGCAGTAGCAGTCAATGCAGTATATACACAGCCAGCCAGCTGTCCACCTTCAGGATGTCCCCTGCCTCCACTCTGGGCTTAGGGCCACCCAGAGTGGGGCTAGCTGTTCCCTCACCTCTTAAGCAGGATGAGAGGTATTTGGTCCACCTAACCCTAGCAGCTCTATTCTGCAGTCTGCTAACTCACTCACTACTCCTACAACTCCAACACCTACTCTACTCACTAAATAGGAAATTGCACTGCCATAAGTAGACTCAGCAGGCACCGCTCCTGTGTCTCTTGATTGGACACAGTCAGGTGACCTACCTTCACTATCTCAGGGCAACTGACTGAGGTGGGGGAAACCCATGATAACTCCTGGCAAACCTGCCCTTACACCGGAATGACTGGCAGGAGGAGGATAGAAATATAGCCCATAAACTTACCAGGGCTACACTCTCCCTCAGGTGGAATCCAAAGGTCCCCACTTGGACCTAATTTGCGGAGCCATCCTTCCGTGAACAACCTGTGAAAATACAAATGATGAAATCAATACACTGCATACACAGGACTGTAACACCCAGATGGTGACATAACAAAGGGAAACTCCCAACATGGAGAACCCATAACTTAGAAATAATGACAGGGATCAGGCTTCATTATTTCCCGTCCATTATGATCCACAATGTTAACAAAGTATGACTGGAGAGGCCCATTCTCTGGCCTGTACACTAGCTTGTTCATGAAAATGTTTCTGCCTGTGCACCAGACTCTCCCAATAGAACATATTCTCTCTTCCTTCAGATACGCAGAACTAGTACACTTAATTCTTAAATATTCAATGACTGCGTCTCTGAGCCAGGTGTCTCTCTTATCTTCTATCTCTTGCATGATCAGCTCTGGCACATACGGGAAATCGTACCCATGAGACTGTCTGTATCTCACCACAATAGCTCTATCAGCTATGCTTAACTTTGTCAGTTTTCTGTTCCCAGCCTTTCCTGGCAGTACCCAGAATTTAGACTCCTCAGGCGCAATGTCATCATATAAGATGGACGAACCTTTGGGTGTTATTACTTTCTGCATAATCTCTCTACATCTATTGTCTAGCTCTTCGGCAACCTCCTGTTTAGAGTAAGTGCCTACATCCCACCAGTGATCTACTATGTCTTTCTTTATTAGCACAAACCTGGTACGGTCCATCCCTTCATCATACCCTGTGAATAACGGTGCCCACCATTTGTCTCGGTGCTCATATGAGAATGACAAACTCATACATTCCTCTGACTCGGCTCTCGAGGACACACCAGATGTCTCTATCTCAGTAGAGTGCGAGCCATTACACCTCCCTCTAATGACATTTGTGTACATTGTGGGATTCAGTTTGGGTGCCTTGGGACTTACAGGACCCGCTTTAGCAGATGACTGGGACCCTCCGGTCCTACCTCTAGGTACAGGGTTAAACACAGTGGGGTTAGGTACAGGTATAACACACGACAGTGGTATCTCCCCATCAGAACCCTCATAACTCGAGACCCAATCCCGCCAATCAGTAGAAAATCATAGGTATTGTGTATTTGTGAATGACATTGTTTTGCACAAAAAAAACAATTAAAAAAAACTAAATAAAGGGACTTATTATTGTGAGATGCATTTTATTTCTCCACATATTTTGTCATATGTTAATGCTTATACAGTATATACCCATTAGTGTGTGTACAGTATATGTATATGTTTGTGGGGGTGTAATATTCATGCATGTGTTGCGGCTCTCTGAATATTTTGGTGAAAGACATTTTTTATAAAAGGGCTCTCCTTCCTGGAGAGGTTGCAGACTCCTGGTATAGACTTTCACCACTTCACAGCATATTGCAGCATATTTTTGTGTGGAAAGTCGTGTGTGTGTGTGTGTGTGTGTATATATATATATATATATATATATATATACCCATATGTAGATACCCATTCCCATGAGCGCTAAAGGCCATGTCTGTACATACTGTGCTATATGTATGCACACACAGCTGTCTCTCACACATACTAATACTCCTTGTTTTTCCATCCCTATACACCAATAGGGGCCACATAGTATCCACACACACTTTTAGTTGTGCTACAAACTCTCACATTTCCACACCCACCCACACCATTTATATCCACTCCCACTCCACACACACCTTTTGTAAAGCACTGTATATAATGTGGGCTCTCCATTCATTTTTATTCACACGGATACACATACACACTTTTTCATCACTTGCTTTCAGGAACCTTTTGACACCTCTAGCCATAAAACACATTCACACCGGGGGAAGGACCAGCACAGATAACATTCCAAGAGACACTGTTTTTAAGTATACCTTTTGCTTGCTTCATTCATTGTAACATCGCCGGAAGAAGAGATCAGTGTATCTCGAAAGCTCGCACAAATAAAAGCATTTCGTTAGCCACAGAACGGTATCATC